>NW_022096059.1:0-63954 GCF_006542625.1 Nomascus leucogenys
CAACTTTTGATTTTCTATTTTTTTCTTTAATTGGCTTATTGCATATATGTACTACTGAAAGCCTTCTCAAAGTCTTTTTTTCAAAAGATAGTTTTATTTGGTGAGAGGAACAGCCCGAGGGGGACGAAGTTCAATTTTTTGTGATCTAGTTTTTTATAAAAGGTAGCATATTCGAATAACTAGAAGCAGATAAATAGGTAGATAGCATGTGTCTTTCATACTCCACAATTGGATGTTTAACAAGGTTTGACGATGGCAATTACATCAAGATTGAGCTGTCTGGAAAGAGCCTGCACTATAGACACTGTGCCTATGTTGCTAGTTGAGGAAATTTTCATATGCTGTAGTGACTGGGTGTGCGTATGTTAGGGGTGTTATTTGGTTATAAAAGTTCAGAAATCCAACTTGCTTTCTTATTGTCTTGAGGGGGTCTCCTAACCTATTTCGGTAGGGCCATAGTTTTCCTCTAGGAGAAAGTCAAGTAGTTGAATGAATGCTTCATTGAGATCTCAGAGCACCACAGCCTCACCAGACATGCAAACTTTGATTGATTTGTAGCAACTTTTGGCACTGTGTTGAAGAGGTTCTGAGATTTCATTCAGACTCAATGGGAAAGATGCTGCGCTTCATGAATGGGATCTCTCAGGAAATGGAGCGAGGGTGTGCAGTGGGAAGCATGGATCCATATGCCATCAGTGCTATGGATCAGTGTCACCTTCTGAGAGCTTATGAAAACCACAGATTGCCATATTTTAATAAGTCTGGGGTGGGACCTAAGAATTTGCATTTCTAAGCGGTTCCTAAGTGAGTCTGCTCCAGGAACCGCATTTTGAGAACCACTGCTATAGGTTACAGCAGAAATCATTTCAACCAGGACATTTTAAAAACCAATTTTTAACAATTGTTCCAAATTGCTCTAGTCATAGAAAAGCCTTGAATACGTCACATGATGATTTTCTCATTTTAATTAACAAACATCTCCACCGAGTCACTTGGAAGGGTTAGTGCCCTATAGAAATTGATGTTCTAGATGAATTGTTTGATACTGATCATTTGAAGTTTAAGGAGATGTTAGCTAAAAACATCAATTTGGAGTTTAGTCTAACTAATATAGAATAGCACTCTCAGTGCCGATTAGATTACAAGAAAAGCTGCATTGCAAGCCCTCCCCTGGTGCATGGATCCTGTAATCAGTACAAGAGGACATCTGTCCTACTTGCTGGGCCTTTGGGATGGCATCCTGCTCATCTAACAGGCATTAACATAGTTAATAACTTAGTGCATGACCAGCAGATGGAGTTTTACAGATATTATCACATTTACTATATCACCACATTTAATGTTCATATCAATTCATTCTTCAGGTAAGAAAACAGAGGCTAAAAAGGTTAAATAACTTCCTCAAGGTCATAGAACTTGTAGCTGGCATAACTGAGACTTAAATCCAGGCAGTCCACCTCCAGGGCTTAAACTCCTAGGCCCTGCACAAGATTGTAACTGCAGGCCACATTGAATTAAACAAGCATTGGTTAAAGAGCAGAGCCTTGTTTTCATAACACTTGAATCAGACATTGGATGTTCAAGATGATTCCTCTCCACTTTGATTCTAGAAATGCTATTTTAATACCACCTTGGTTCACCTAGAGTTCGAGACCAGCCTGGCCAACATGGGGAAACAGGGTTGTCCTTACATGGCAAGGCCAACCCAATGACCTGTATGGGATCTGCTTCCAAAAAAGCTCCACATGTGTCATGCATTGTCAGTCATATCTCCTTTTATTATTATTATTTTTTCTTTTTGAGACAAGTCTCACTCTTGTCCCCAGGCTGGAGTACAATGGTGCGATCTCGGCTCACTGCAACCTCCGCCTCCCGGGTTCAAGCGATTCTCCTGCCTCAGCCTCCCGAGTAGCTGGGATTACAGGCACCTGCCACCACGCCTGGCTAATTTTTGTATTTTTAGTACAGACGGGGTTTCACCATGTTGGCCAGGCTGGTCTTGAACTCCTGACCTCAGGTGATCCGCCCTCCTTGGCCTCCCAAAGTGCTGGGATTACAAGTGTGAGCCACCACACCTGGCCTCATATCTCCTTTTAAATATGCCAAGGGACTTGGTTATTTAAAGGAATCTACTGGCAAATGTTCTTCTTGGAAAATGAAAGATTTTGTAATTAAAATAATCACCCCATGTTATGTTTTTTACAAGTCTGATTATATTTTAGCACCAGATTTTTCTTGGCAGTGGGAGGTGTCTGGTTTGAGTGGGAAGAGTATTGCCCAGAGGAGAGACCAAGAGCCAAAGCTAGAAGCCCATTTGCTATTTTATCCTTTTCCTTCTTGTTCTTCAATCTAAGGGGCAAGATGGGACTTAGACCAGGAGTGGACATGATTGCACTGACCGAGGATTTCTCTGTCTGGGTAGTTGTCATTCCTATGCCAGGAAGCGTTGCCTTGCCACCAAGACTCCCCACAGTGGTCTCCACCGCAGCCTGCTTGGCACACCAAACCAAATCACCAGCATCTGCAAGGCCAGCATCATTCATGTTTTGGTAAAGATCAAGGAAATGAAAGGAAAGGGTAATCAGAAATTCTCACACCAGAAACCAAATAAATCCTTTGTAATTTTTCCACGTAGTCATCCGAGGGGAATTATAAAAAAATTCAATGACACTTTCTCACAGAGGGTTCTCATCTTGGGAATCTTAATGGGATTCTTCTCACACATTTGAGTTTGCCTGGATTTGTCTCTGTGTACTTAACTGATTCACAGAGCCATTTTGTGTTGTGAAAACTCTGGGGTCATGAATAGGGAAGGGTGGGAAGACAATCCCAGACTAAAGCCTGGGCTCCTGGAATAATTGCTGTGTGGCACTGGCTTCTTTATGAATCTTCACTTATTGTTGTTTAAATTATGTTTAAAAACCTGAAAAGCTCTGTCTAATAGCTGAGCCATATATAGATTAATGCTTCCCAAACTTTTCCATTGAGGTGCCTCTAATGCAGGAGAAGGGTTGAACCACACTCTGCCCCTGGCCCTCCCACTCTCCTGATGTCTGTGGGTCATGGAAGGAAATCTGCAACATATCCTCCTCAAAGTCTTCTATTCTAGCTAAAAAATTCGCATAGATATTGCACCTCTGCTTTGGGCCTTGGAGTGTGAGTTACCCTAGCACAGGAAGATGGTCACAAGTTGAGCTTCCACCAACTGAGCTGTCAGATTAACTCTGGATCATCTAACTCTAGCTTTGAGGTCACCTGTGAGGCCAAATGTCTCAGGGTCATGGGTCTATTACATTTTCTTACAGCAGTAAAAGTAACCGGACTGTTACCATCAGAATTATGAACTACAGATCCTTTCTCAAATATGAACGGATACACTGAAATCAGTGTAAGTTCTACTGATTATGGTAAGGGTAGAGGGAAAGCATGTATATAACTTTAGCCTGACAGAAGGATTTGTAAAAATTCAGATGTCAGGCCTGGTGCGGTGGCTCGCACCTGTAATCCCAGCACTTTGGGAGGCTGAGGTGGGTGGGTCATTTGAGGTCAGGAGTTCCAGACCAGCCTGGCCAACATGGTGAAACCCCGCCTCTACTAAAAATACAAAAATTAGTCGGGCCTGGTGACAGGCACCTGTAGTCCCAGCTACTCAGAAGGCTGAGGCAGGAGAATCACTTGAACCTGGGAGGCGGAGGTTGCAGTGAGCCAAGATCGCACCACTGCACTCAAACCTGAGTGACAGAGCTAGACTCCGACTTAAAAAAATAAATAAATAATAAAAAAATTCAGACATCATAAAATGAGGGTTAAAGGGGAAAGAATACGTATGTGATGGCCATATTCTGCAACCTTAAATATGTGGAAATATTTTCACAAGGCAGGGGAGTGGGTTATGGAGAGAATACGTACAAAAGCATTTTAACTCTTTTCAGGGATCATCTCGGTGGCAGTGGGATTGGTATTGTTACACTGCGTCTGTTATGTATAAGGTGGGATGAGGCAGTGGCACCCTGGGAAATGCACCACTCAGATATGCTGCCTTTGGGAGCATAGTTGAGTGATAGCCCCAGCTTCCATGCTGTGGAACCACCCCTCCACCTACTGAGTTGGCACTAGGGCCATTCCCCCAGGGCTGCTCTCAGCCATTGAATGAGCAGAGCAGTACATTAGTGCAGATCTGCTCCTACCAGAGGCAGCACTTCTGCAGCAGGTGACTGTGGCTGCAGGAGTTCCCCTCTGCCTGGCCAAAGGTTTTTCAGAACTGAGCTGCAGTCTAGAGCTCTTCCTATCCATCTACTTCCCTTCTTTGGTCCCTTTCTCAGTGTTAGACTTGCATTGCATCTCTGCTATTCTTGTTTTCTTCCCTTTGCCCTTCCCAGACATTTCCCTACCAAAAGCTCTTGCATGGTTAATCCCATCTTGGTGTTTGCCTCTTCGAATACCCAAAGCAACATAAAAATAGATGGGCAATTACGAGATGTTCTAATTGCTAGGATTCTCAGTATGAAAAGAGTTATGCATACAATGTGGAATAAATTAAGTAAAAACCCTGAGTCCTAAATGTGACTTGGAAGGAGCAGCATGAATTCATGAGGTTGTCTGTTTGTTTGTTTGTTTGTTTTTTGAGATAGGGTCTTACTCTGTTGCCCAGGCTGGAGTGCAGTGGCACAGTCATGGCTCACTGCAGCCTCAACTTTCTGGGCTCAAGTGATCCTCCTGCCTTCAGCCTCCCAAATAGCTAGGAATACACATGTACCACCACACCCAGCTATTTTTATTTTTTATTTTTTGTAATATGATATGTTGCCCAGGCTGTTCTCAAACTCCTGGCCTCAAGTGACCCTCCTGCCTTGGCCTCCCGAAATGTTGGGATTACAGGCATGAGCCACGACACTCTGCTGGTATTTTATCTTTAAATATCAACCAGCCTCCATGATGGTCCCCAGTGTTTCTCTCCTTTTCACGTTCATGTCCTTATGTAGTTTCCTCCTCCTCCCCCAACCTGTGTAAGCAACAGGACATCATGGGATTGACAGGGTGTGACTTCCAATGCTAGATCATAAAAAACATTGTGGCTTGTTATTTTTGATCACTTGCTTCTGGGGACATTAGGGCATTCAAGAAGCCCTGAGGAGAGGTCCACATGGTGAGCCACTGAGGGCCTTGCTGAGAGCCAGCACCAACATGCCAGGTTTGGAGTGTACCACCTTGGAAGTGCATCTTCCAGTCCAGTCAAGCCTTCAGGTGACTTCAGAACCGTCCCTGTAAGCCACTCTTGGATTTCTCACCCACAGAATCTGTTGGAGGTAATAAATTTTATTGTTGTTTTAAGAAGCTATGTTTTGAGGTAATTTGTTACACAGCACTAAATAACTAACACACACACACACTTATAACTTTGTTAATTGAAAAGGCCTAAAAACAATGTCCTACCCAGTCAAAATGGGCTCCATTAGAGTTTAGATTATGGTCTTGAAATATCTATTCACTCTGAAAGAAGCCAGACCTTCTTAAAGAAGTGTCTTAGGGTAGGAAATGTACCAAATGAACCTAGAACGTATTATTATTCCAAATAGTTCTCTCAAAAGGACCCAGGAACCAACTTGAAGTGGCATCTATTAGCCCAAGATGGCAGGATTTGAGCTTCAATAATGACAATAACTGCAGTGGATTGAAATCCTGTCAAATATATTTAAATCCATGAGTCCAAAATGCTATTTAAAAATAATTGGTCACCTTTGGAGGTTGATGGGGAACTAATTGATTATCTTGAAAACTGGTTAAAAAATAAGAATGAAGCATTTACTGGCATTTTCTATATAAATTGTACCACTGGATTAGTAGATGAAGGGAACATCTCTTTATAAAAATATTTTAGGCCATTCTCTGTGGCTCATGCCTCTAATGCCAGCACTTTGGGAGGCCAAGGCCGGTGGATCGCTTGAGCTTGGGAGTTCAAGACCAGCCTGGCCAACATGGTAAAACCCCATCTCCACTAAAAATAAAAAGATTAGCTGGTCGTGGTGGCAGGTGCCTCTAATCCCAGCTACTGGAGGCTGAAGCAGGAGAATTGCTTGAACCCAGGAGGCAACGGTTGCAGTGAGCCAAGATTGTGCCACTGCTGCACTCCAGCCTGGGCAACAAAGCAAGATTCTGTCTCAAAAAAAAAAAACAAAAAACGATTTTAGGTAATAAATGAAAAATGAAAAAAATGATAGAATTAGAACATCACCACTTTGTAACCCCCAATGAATTAATGGATTTAGGCATTATCAACAGTTTCTAACATCACAGACAGACAAACATATGCCTCCTGATTGAAAAAACAGAACATCACCTGTAGTCTTGCCAGTGAGATCAAACTGAAGTCCAATTAACCTCTGGATCCAGCTGCCAATTTGCAGGAAATAGAGGACAGAAGCATCTGTTGAACTGCACCATGAGTATACACTCAGCAAAGGCCAAACTGTGGAAAATGATACAGGCCAAACAGCCTTTAACAGGTAAATTGTAAGGAAAAGAAGGGGCTGAAGGGGAAAATTTTACATTGAAAGAGACTTAAAAGGAACGAGATTTTAACAATGGACAGGAATAAACTACAGTGTTTAAGAGTGCATACTTTAGTGATAAAATGACAAAGAAACAGAAGGAAGTGATTCCTATAAAACAGTGGTTCTCAAGCTTTAAGTTTTCATGAGAATCACCTGGAAAAAAATTTAAAACATGGATTGCTGGGCTCCACTCCAAGAGTTTTTTATTTCTTAGGTCTGTGATGGGACCCAATAATTTGCTTTTCTATCAAGATTCTAGACACTTTGAGAACCACTGCTATAAAAGTCGGGATAGTGATTTCTTGGGATGGGAGGGTAAGGATGGAGGGAAGGGACTATAGTTGAGATAGGATATGTGGAGGGGCTTCCGGGATAGCTGTCCTAGTTCTATTTCTTGACTTTGGTGTTGGTTATAAGAAAGTTGGACATATAATAATTCATTAGGCTATACATTTGTTTCATGTGTCTTTTGTATCTGTTTTTTCTGTTGGTTTGTTTTAGCTGGAGTCTCGCTCTGTCACCCAGCCTGAAGTGCAATGGTGCAATCTCAGCTCACTGCAACCTCCGCTTCCCGGGCTCAAGCGATTCTCCTGCCTCAGCCTCCTGAATAGCTGGGATTACAGGCACGCGCCACTATGCCCAGCTAATTTTTGTATTTTTAGTAGAAACGGGGTTTCACCATGTTGCCCAGGCTGGTCTTGAACTCCTGACCTCAGGTGATCCACCCACCTCGGCCTCCCAAAGTGCTGGGATTACAGGCGTGAGCCACCATGCCTGGCCTTTTATATCTGTTTTATTTTTTAAATAATAAGGTTAAAAATAAATATTCTGCATGATTAAACAAATATAGATTTAAATTTTTACAGTCCAATTGAGTGATTTCCTCATGTTCCAAAACCAGGAAGTAGGTGTGGGACATCTATCTCCGTATTGCATACACAGTCTGGATTCTAGTTGTAGACTCCATATGGGCTGTCATACACCCTACTACAGAAATGAGAGAAATCCCTGGGAAATGGAACAGTCTCACACATGAGAGACATCTCTGACAACTTATTCATAACTGAATACTTCTCGTTTATCTTTACCAGGAAGTGATGTTTCTGAAGCACCAATGAAAATGAAGTCCTGAAGTCTTGTGCTCAATATGTAATGTTGGAAGTTAGAAAGAAAAAAACAAAACGTGGATCCAATCTCAAGGCACTTTTGGTTTAGTGGGAAGAAGTGGATTATTTTAAAAGCTACAAATAAAGTTACATAAAAGTAGCAAAGTTGATATACTTTCTGTTGCTCTCTTCCATATATTTTATTTTAAAAATTTATATGATTATCAATTTGGAAGTCATATTTATAACCTAAGTCCAAAAATATTCTTAAAATATTTATGAAAAAAGTTCTGGCAAAGTCTTTATGATAACATCTTTACAGTATCTTCTTTTTATTTCATCTTGCTGCCTTCATATTCCATCAAATATTTATTCAGTATCTTCTCTTTGCAAGATACTGTACTGAGGGTTTTACAATAGCTTGATTGTTATTAAATTAAAATAAATAACCTAGCCATATTGCCATTTGGCTAAGGGGTATAATGTTAATATTAAGTAATAATTTTCCTATCTCTTGCCTCTCTCTACTTCACTGTCAGCAAGATGATCACAGCGTTCAGCTTTTCATTTTCTTTGTATTTCTTCTCTTTGAAGTTGGTATTACATGGGCAATACGATTGTTGTGAAATTGTGTAGATGCCTCCAGAATGCCAGTACCTCCGAGGAGTGACCAGGAATTGACAGTTTATATACTAAGGACCTCCTTTATGGTTTTTAACAATTTTTTTGGATCACATCTTTGGGAAATCAGATGAGAGATATAGACTTGAAACTCAAAAGATGCCCCAATGCACCCGCAAAACTTCATGATATTTCTAAGCTGTTTGCCAACATGCATGCATCTCCCCTTGGGTTTAAGGACCAGTTAGAGAATATCTAGCTCCGTTGTATCACACCATGCGGAGTGTCGGGAATAGAAATATGGAAACAAGTTGTACCTGTTTTCCAGGAGCTTTCACACTCAGTGAAGAACAAATTAGACAAAAATATTTTATTATGATGAGATGATTTTTTTTTTTTTTTTGAGACAAGGTCTTGTTCTGTAGCCCAGGCTGGAGTGCACTTGTACAATCACACTCACTGCAGCCTTGACCTCCCCAGCTCAGGTGATCCTCCCACCTCAGCCTCCTGAGTAGTTGAGAGTATAGCTGTGAACCACCATGCCCAGCTAATTTTGTAATTTTTTTGTGGAGACAAGGGTTTGCCATTTTGCCCAGGCTGGTCTCAAACTCCTGGATTCAAGCAATCTTCCTGCCTTGGCCTCCCACAGTGTTGGGATTACAGGTGTGAGCCACCATGCCTGGCCAGATAATGTTTTAATTGAACTATGTATGGATAAAAGTCTTTTGGTAAACGACACTATTATTTTTATATGTTTATGCCTTTTTCCAAAAAAAATGCCTTAGAGCTTTTTATAAATCATATTATCCAGATGGAAAAACAAGGAAAAAAGAGATCCTGAGCTTGCCAAATATGACTCAGCAAGTCAGTGACATGCCTAGAAATAGAAATGAGAAGCAAAAGAAGTTTTCAACAATCTACCTGGAAACAAGCAATCTCTGCACTTGCTCAGCAGTGCAGTTGGAAGAGAGGTAACTATGACACTGTAGGAGGAGGAAGCCAGTGAATCAGCTCAACGTGGAAACTATGTTTGAAGAGAGCCCTCCTGTGTGGAACAGTGCAGGAAAACTCTTGACTCCCTGCTTTAATCACTTCCTCCTTTGTGGCTGGAGAGCCATTGTCAGAGGCATTTAAACCAGAGTGACTCCATCTTGAATAGGGGCTGGGTAAAATAAGACTGAGACTTGCTGGACTGCAGTCCCGGGAGGTTAGGCATTCTTAGTCACAGGATGAGATAGTAGGTCACAAGATACAGGTCACAGGCTGGACGCTGTGGCTCACACCTGTAATCCCAGCACTTTGGGAGGCTGAGTGGGGGGTGCAGATCACTTGAGGTCAGGAGTTCGATACCAACCTGGCCAACATGGTGAAACCCCGTCTCTACTAAAAATACAAAAATTAGCCAGGTGTGGTGGCACACACCTGTAATCCCAGCTACTCAGGAGGCTGAAGCAGGAGAATCACTTAAACTCTGGAGGTGGAGGTTGCAGTGAGCCGAGATTACACCATTGCTCTCCAGCCTGGGTGACAGAGCGAAACTCCATCTCAAAAAAAAGAAAAGGAAAAAAAAAAAAGACACAGGTCACAAAGACCCTGCTGATAAAACATGTTGTGGTAAAGAAGCCGGCCAAAACCCACCGAAACTAAGATGGTAACGAAAGTGACCTCTGGTCGTCCTCACTGCTCATTATACACTAATTTATAATGCATCAGCATGCTAAAAGACACTCCCACTGGCACCATGATAGTTTACAAATGCCATGGCAACATCTGAAAATTACCCTATATAAAAAGGAGAGGGATCCTCAGTTCCAGGAAATCTCTGCCTCTTTCCAAGAAAACACACGAATAATCCATCCTTTGTTTAGCATGTAATCAAGAAATAACTTTAAATATACTCAGTTGAACAGCCCATGCTGCTGCTCTGCCTATGGAGTAGCCATTCTTTTATTCCTTTATTTTTTTTCTTTCTTTTTTCTTTTTCTTTCTTTCTTTTTTTTTTTTTGAGATGGAGTCTCGCTGTGTCTTCCAGGCTGAGTGCAGTGGTGTGATCTCGGCTTACTGCAACCTCCACCTCGTGGGTTCAAGCCATTCTCCTACCTCAGCCTCCTGAGTAGCTGGGATTACAGGCACATGCCACCACACCCAGCTAATTGTTGTATTTTTAGTAGAGACGGGGTTTCACCATGTTGGCCAGGCTGGTCTGGAACTCCTGACCTCAGGTGATCCACCCGCCTCGGCCTCCCAAAGTGCTGGGATTATAGGCGTGAACTACCTCGCCTGGCCTATTTCTTTACTTTCTTAGTAAACTTGCTTTCATTTTATGGACTTGCCCTGAATTCTTTCTTGCATGAGGTCCAAGAACCCTCTCTTGGGGTCTGGATGGGGACACCTTTCTGGTAACACCCGGCCAAGCTTTATGCAACTGCCTATCCTGTCACCTGCATTTTCTTTGTCCTATGACACAGACTCTGTCACTTCTGACTTTTTAGAACAGCTTCACTTCCTGCAGATGGACCAACTGGGTGGAGGTGGAAGGTGAAACTCATAAACTCTGTCCTGCGGTCTTTGGGGGAAGTTTGTCATGCTGGCTTGAGAACCCTGCCAGTGCCCTGGTGTGTTTCTGTCTGCAGGACCTAGCGTAGGGCCTGGTTCACATGTGGATGCTTAAGAAAGGTATGTTGCAAAATTAAGGCAATACTTCACAACAGGTAAAGTCATAAAATCATGTAATCTGTGAAAGGAAAATAAATATTGGAACCCCAAAATCACTAAGCCAAAGGGAAAAGGCAAGCTGGGAACTGCTTAGGACAAACCTACCCTCCATTCTACTCCTAAAAAAGATAGCTACTAAGGTTTTTTAAAAGCTACATACCTCTCTCACAAGGAATTTCCTTGAAGAGAAAGTACAGAGAGAACTCAAAGTCACAGCTCTACTCACTGAGATGAATGCATATCTGGTTGCATCCCTTGGAAAGGCTAATCAGCAACTTGAAAGAATGCAACTGTTTTTCTCTTACCTATGACCTGGAAGCCCCCTTCCTGCTTCGAGTTGTCCCGCCTTTCTGGATGGAACTGATGCGCACCTTACATATATTGATCTCATGTCTTCCTAAAATGCAGAAAACCAAGCTATATCCCTGCCACCTTGGACACATGTAGTCAGGACTTCCTGAGGCTATGTCATGGGCACGCCTCCTTAACTTTGGCAAAATAAACTTCCTAAATTGACTGAGACCTGTCTTAGATATTTGGGGTTCACAAATCATACTTGCCAGAATGTGTTAGAGTTGTGTGCTTAGTATTCTCTGCTAAATTGTGGTTTCCTAAAAGGCAAATATGACATTCATTTATTTCTGAATCCTTAATACCTAACAGATGACCTGGAGCACAGTAGATAGTTGCCCAATAAATTAATGAATGAGTGAATGTAGAATCATGGAGAGTCTGTATTATGCTAGTTCTTCTTTTTTAAAAAAAAAAAATTAGAGATGGGGTCTCATTATGTTGCTCTGGCTGTTCTTCAATTCCTGGGCTCAAGTGATCCTCCAGCCTGAGCCTCCTGAGTAGCTGGGACTACAGAATCAAGTCATCGTACCTGCCTTCTAGTTGTTGATTTGGGGGTCGGGGAGAAGGAGTTGCATGGAAAAAAGATTCAAACCAAATTGTTAAGGACATTTTTGCTAGCCTAGTTCTTATTTTTTTAAAAAAATTCAAGCAGCAACCAAAAGTACAAAGAATTAAGTAATACACCAAAATTGCCTGAATCCAAAAGTAACCATGATGAAAATTTGGTTAATATCATTTCAGATATCTTTTAATATATAAGTTAACAGATAATATTTTTAAGTATTAAACAGATCCATTTTAATTTCTGTCCTAATTGGTTCCTCAGTAGTCTTCCACCCTTAGGGTTGACTTACTGAGTCATGAGGCTTATTGTTCTGGTAAAGAACAGGTACTACTTGGAACAGGGAACTTTGATCACAGCTAACTTCCTTGACCTCTTAATTTCAAACAAGAAAATATTCATGAAAGACAGACACGCTTAATTCAAAAAAGAATCCTTAAGCTATATTATCTTCCCCTTTATCATCAGAACTAGCTCTGGAGGGCTCTGACCAGTTTCTTCTCTAACATAGAATGGACCTCCCTCCTGCACGGCTCATGCCACGAGGCTGGCTCCTCTAGGAAGAGCATGTCAGAAGAAGGATGTACTACAGATGAAATGGAAACCCCACACCTGCCCCTTCTGGCTGCAGGAATGGAAGGCTCAGACATGGGTTGAGGAGCTTAGACAACAGGTTCTGTTTTTTGACCTCCCTTAGAACCAAATTTGATTGCAGGAAAGGAGGAAAGAGAGTCTTTCTTTCTTTCTTTCTTTCTTTTTTTCTTTCTTTCACAGGGTCCTATCTCCCCAGCTGGGATGCAGTGGTGTGATCACAGCTCATTCAACTTCCGGGGCTCAAACGATCCTCCTGCCTCAGCCTCCTGAGTAGCTGGGACTACTAGGTGCACACCACCAAGCCCAGCTAATTTTTGTATTTTTTTGTAGAGATAGGGTTTTGCCATGTTGCCCAGGCTGGTCTTGAACTCCTGGGCTCAAGGGATTCACTTGCCTCAGCCTCTCCAAGTGCTGGGATTACAGGTGTGAGCCAGGAAAGGGAGTCTTAAAGCATCCAGATAGCTAAAGGAAGTGTAGGGAACTCAGAACTCCAGGGATTCCCCCAAAACACTGCAAGGAGGTATCAGTCTCTAGCATAGCCCTGCACTCATCCACCTTCAACGTGGCACAAGACAATAGTGCAGCAGCATTAACTATCTACAGATAACTAAACAAACTATCTGCAGGTAACTGAACTATTTACAAATATGTAGATAATTTAACCTGAGATAGTGTTTCTCATCCCCCCATGGCTTTTATGTGGCCTTCAGAGGACCCAGAAGCTCTTGCATGTCTGGGGGCAGAGAATGCAGAGATGTCGATAGGGTTGGTGGACAGGCAGAAGCCTGAATGTAGAAACGGATGGCCAGGACCATAAACTCCAGTGGCAGGTATCTCAGAAGCCATTAGTTCAGGACACTGCCTAGAGCAGCCAGTTCACAGCAGAGATCAATGATGTTGGGAGGATTGAGCATGGATTTGAGGACCTTTTCTTCCTGTCCCCAGTGATGCCACTATGATGTCATATAATCCACCTACCCCATAAAGGCAGACCCTACCTAGGAGAGGAGCAAGGAGAAGGAGAGGACATTCAAGGGACCGAAAACTTACCTCAGTGAACTCCTGACTTCATTCCATTAACTTTAACAAATTGCCATAAAATTTGGCCCCCTTTTTCCTTGTATTCCAGCCACCAAAACAACCATTGCCACATGGCTGAAGGAGCTTGCAAGGAATATCAGAACATTCATTTATTTATTGTTCCTTGATTCTGCATCACATAAAAATTATTTTTCTAACAGACTTTGAAAAAGACAGTGTTTTTTCTTTGTATATATTAGTATAGCAGATGTGTAGCCCAGTTATACGTATATATAGGTACAGTATATACAGAGAAATATAAACAATTATATCAACATGTGATCATATTGTCTATATCCATCAGGGTTGCACATAACAGAAGCACTCTTGTAGTTTAAGTAGGCAGGGCATTGGGGACAAATGCAATTATGGAAGGGTTGGGGGAGTAGGCTTCAGGCTTGGGCTTTTAGAAATGACTCCCAGAATAACCCTGCAGAACTGGTGTGTCAGACAGTGTCTACCTCTGCCACAGTCAGGAATCTGTGGAACAGGAAGCTACTGTCCCAAATTCAGCCTCTAGGTTTATGCCATTGTGGTGGGCCAAAAACAGCCCTCCAAAAGATACCCATTTTTTGATTCCTAGAACCTGCGAATATTACCTTGTACATAAACGGGGTCTTTGCAGATGTGATTAAATTGAGGATCTTGACATAGGATTATACTGGATTATCAGAGTGGGTCCTAAATGCAATCAAATATATCTTATAAAAAGGAGGCAGACGGATGTTTAACACTGATAGAAAAGGAGGCTGGGTGCAGTGGCTCATGCCTGTAATCCTAGCACATTGGGATGCTGAGGCTGGTGGGTCACTTGAGGCCAGGAGTTTGAGACCAGCCTGGCCAATATGGAGAAACCCTGTCTCTACTAAAAATACAAATATTAGCTGGATGTGTTGGTGGGTGCCTGTAATCTCAGCTACTCAGGAGACTGAGGCACAAGAATCACTTGAACCCAGGAGGCAAAGGCTGCAGTGAGCCGAGATCATGCCATTGCACTCCAGCCTGAGCGACAGAGCAAGACTGCCTAAAAAAAAAACCCAAACAAATAAAAACCAAAACCAAACAAACAAACAAACAAAAAAACACTGATAGAAAAGGAGAAGGTGTTTGAAGATGGAGGGAGAGTGATGTGGCTGCAAACCAAGGGGTGCTGGTAACCACAAGAAGATGGAAGAAGCAAGGAATGGATTTTCCCCTAGAACCTCTGGAGGGAGCCTGGCCTGGCTGCCACCTTAGTTTCAGCCCAGGGATACTGATTTTGGATGTTTGGTCTCCAGAACTGTAAGAGAATAAATCAAAGCCACCAAATATATGGTCATTTGTTTCAACAGCTGTAGGTAATGAATACACCACCTCAGTGTGATCTGGGCACAAGGAAGCTACCACTTCAGTGATGGCTCCAGGAACCATGGGGTTACCTTAGCTTCAATCCAGGAGTCAAGAAGCCCCACCAGAACTATGGGCTCCAGAGCCATGGTGTAACTCTTGGAGCTCCAGCACTGATGTCTCACTTGCCATCATCTTTTCTTCACTGAACTGCTGAATTCTAGTCTCACAAAAGTGCATCTGACTGGTGACTACTGAATCTCTTTGAAAAAAAAGCTGCAAGGGAGTCTGGAAATACAGACATAGGAAGGCACAGTAGACTAAGGATAGAAGAGACATTAAATAATCCAATCAATTGCATCTACCATAAGATACATGCTATTTCTAGTAAACTATTAAATTTACTACTACTTAAAAAAGAAGGAAGAAATTAAGGTGAAATAAAAAAGAGCCATACTTCAGATAAATATATCTTTACCACTCAAATATATTACTTCCTAAGAGTTCCTTACAATTAAGGAGAAAACTTTTTTTTTTTTTTGAGCTGAAGTCTTGCTCTGTCACCCAGGCTGGAGTGCAGTGTCACAATCTCGTCTCACTGCAACCTCTGCCTCCTGAGTTAAAGCAGTTCTCCTGCCTCAGCCTCCTCGGTAGCTGGGATTACAAGTGCGCAACACCACACCTGGCTAATTTTTGTATTTTAGTAGAGATGAGGTTTCACCATGTTGGCCAGGCTGGTCTGGAACTCCTGACCCCAAGTGATCCGCCTGCCTTGGTCTCCCAAAGTGTTGGGATTACAGGCATGAGCCACCACGCTTGGCTAGAAAACATTCTTTTTAAAAAAGACAAAACATAATAGGTTGGAGTGTTCATAAACATGTTTCAATTTTAGATATTTGGACTTCGTAGTACACATTCATAACTTGTTACCAACCCTTCTCCTAATACTACTCAATTTTGACCATATTAATTTTACCTCCTTAAAGTTTTAATATTTGCATTGCATTCACTTCTATAGCATAAATCCCATGTGATTTAATGATAGGTTCATATTCTTTTACCCTGGCATTTCCATTTCTTACTTCTTTATTTTGATTCATCTCCTAGTTGCCTGCATTACAACTTTATCAACAAGGCATTTTTTCAAGAATGGTGCATGGTAATGTATTCCCTGAATTCTTGCATGCTTGAGACTCTCCACCTGTAGCCTTCATACTGATAATTTTCATACTGACAATCTGGATAAAATTCTAAAGTCACAAGTCTTTCCCTCTGAACTTGGTAAGTATTTTTTCACTGTCATCTAGCATTAAGCATTGTGACAGTTTCTTTCTCTTTCTTTTGTTTTTCCCCTACATTCCTTTCTTCCTCCCTGCCCCCAGCCCCCACTTTCAACTATAGTTTACCCACTTTTTGCCTGGCTGACTGGATTCTATTCTTGAGCCTTTTCAAAATTTCTGGCAAGAAACTGTATTTTTCTCCTTGTTTGGTTGCTGCTAATGAAAACTGTATGTTGATTGGTAAGTTTTTTTTTAAATGTGTTTCTTTTGTTTTAGAGAGGGCAGGTTTTATTATTTGCATATTAATCTGGAAACCAGTTCTTGTTGTCTTTATCTGAACCTCTTCAAGGACTCGTTTGGAGGATTAGTGTTAGAAGCTCCATTTGGTAGCCAGGTCCTGGGGCTCCTCTTGGTCATAAATGTTGAAGACACACAAAGCCAGAATGTCCCTACAGGCTGCTTCTCTCAGCTAGTACAGAATATGCTCTTATTGCAAGTAGCAACTTGAGAAATGGCCCTTATATATCTGAAAATATCTCTCCTGTTTTCACTGTCTTCACGTTTTGAAGCTAGGTGTTTCCAGATCCTTTCCACACTATCTCCATCTTCATCATTTCTATTTATCACCTCTTAATCGCATCCCTCTTGAAATGCGATTCCCTGCACAGAACACTGCAGCTATGGTCTCATTAAAGCAGGGCCCAGCAGGTCCTGGCCTTCCTTTGTTTTGGACCCTCTAAGTTCATTAATATGGCTCAAGGTCATGTTAATGTTTTTGACAGCCGTATTTCACCATTTACCCTTTATATTCTGTAACTAAAACTGCTAAGCCTTTTTTTTTTTTTTAACATGTGTTGCTGTTAAGCTGTCTCGCTCCCATCTGGTATTTGTGTAGCTACTTTTATTCCCTTGTTGTTTGTGGTTTTGTTTTTAGACCTTCAGTTATTCTTTCCACTTAAATTCATTATTTTAAATTCTGTCTATCATTCTGGACTGTGGCTATTTTGGATAATAATGTTATTATCTGATGCACTGGCAATAGCTTCATGTCATAAGACCATCACCAGTGTCCTCATCTAGCTAGTTGTAACAGTTTTGGAGTTCATCGGGAGTAGGTTTAAGTTCTGATTCCTCTACTTATTAGTTATGTGATGTGGAACAAGCTAATTGTTCTTTCCAAGCCTCAGTTTTCTCATTTATGAAGTGGCGATAAAAAATAATACCTGCTTTATAGAATTAAAGTAAAGTGCTTAGCACTGTGCTTAGCATATTTTAGGCACTTAATAAAAAGTAATTATTGTTAGTGTTATTGATTAAAATGCTAAAAAGCAGCTGATAGAAAAGAGCCCCTTGGCAGGCCCTTAGAAATTCCCCCAAGGTTTGCATTAACTCTATGACCAACAACCTTTGGGGATGGTCTTAACAGTTTTGCAGTTATTAATGGCATCATCAAAGAACATTAATTTTGTTTGCAAGGTTATAATGAGAGATGTGACGAATATGTAGCTCAAATCCAGGTGAACCCTACTGTAGCGTTCCATTAACAGCCTACAGAAAAGGAAACAAGGTTGGTCTGGCCTTGCTCTCTCCTGGGGAACCCTTGCTTGCTGGTCTCTGGGGTTCACTGCTCCCCTTTATAGGAGCTAATGAGTGATTTATTCAGCAGATGTCAACCTCGCTAACCTATAGAGGTTGTATAGTAGTCCATTCTCACACTGCTAAGAGTGGGTAATTAAGTAAAGAGTTTTAATCAACTCACAGGTAACAGTGAGTAATTAAGTAAAGAGGTTTAATTGACTCACAGTTCTACTTGGCTGGGGAGACCTCAGGAAACTTACAATCATGGCAGTAGGCAAAGGAGAAGCAAGGACCTTCTTCACAAGGTGGCAGGGGAGAGAGAGCATGCAAGGGAAGCTGCCACTTTTAAACCATCAGACCTCATGAGAACTCCCTCATTATCACGAGAACAGCATGGGTGAAACCATCCCCATAATCCAATCACCTCCCACCAGATTCCTCCCTCAATTTTTGGGGATTACAATTCAAGATGAGATTTAGGTAGGGATACAGAGCCAAACCATTTCAGGTGGTTTCCACAATAGAGTTCAACACAGTGCCCCATCCTGAGGAAGAGAGGGAGGTAGGATGCAGGAGGCCTTGCCACCTCTGTGATACCCAGAGCATCTTTACTTTGATTTTCTATATTTGGGTTTTCTATATTTAGGTCCCATAAGTAGATGCAGACTACATTTTGTTGATGTTGTTATTATTTTTGAGACAGGGCCTCATTTGTCACCCAGGCTGGAGTGCAGTGGTACGATTATGGTTTACTGCAGTCTCAACCTCCCGGGCTCAAGTGACCTTACCACATCAATCTTGGGAGTAGCTGGGCCACAGGCATGTGCCATCACACTTGGCTAATTTTTTAATTTTCTGTAGAGATGGGTTTTCACTGTAGTACCCAGGCTGGTCTCAAACTCCTGGGCCCAAGCAATCTTCCGGCCTTGGCCTCTCAAAGTGCTTGGACTTGCCCTATCAGGTATCTAGGTTTTAGAGTTCCTGTGGCTTTTCCAAGTTGTGAATATCACTCCCCTCTCTTAATCTCCCTCTCTCTGTCTCTCTCTCTCTCACACACACACACACACATTTATACTTTTACTCTTTTCTCTTGTTGTTTTTAAACATGGCCTCCCCGCCCCCAAGTATGTATGCTAATCTTTTCTAATTCTCTTTGGGCTTTTAGACTTACTTCTGTTCCTTGTCTAATATTGTTTAGTTTTTATACCTAAGTTTCTCATAATGCTGCCTGTGTAATCACATTTAATTTTTTTTGTTTTCTCCCCCATTTTTCCTCACCAGTCTCCTTCATGCATTTAGAAAATATTGACTGGACGCAGTGGCTCTTGCCTGTAATCCCAGAACTTTGGGAGGCCAAAGCGGGAGGATCACTGGAGGCCAATAATTTGAGACCAGCCTGGGCAAGATATCAAGACTCCATCTTTACAAATAATTTTAAAAATTAGGCAGACGTGGTGATATGTGCCTGTAGTCCTAGCTGCTCAGGAGGCTGAAATAGGAGAATCGCTTGAGCCTAGGAGTTCAAGGCTGCAGTGAGCCAGGGTTGCACCACTGCACTCCAACCTGGGCAACAGAGACCCTGCCTCAAAAAACAGAAAAGATTTGTCAAGGCTTAGCTGTGTGCTAAACAGGGGCAGGGCCTAAGCCTTGGGGATACCTGGCTTCCATTCCCAAGGAGCTGAGGGGTATCGACAAATGAACAGGCAGTTGCAATACAGTGACTGCTTTGTCACATTCCCATTTCTGATATTTCCCTCTCTTTCGAGCCACTTTCGTTTTATAGCCTGAGACCATGGAATAACTCTCGGGCAAGTAATCACATTTGCCAGCTGTGAAAGAATATGACTCTATACTGATCGAAACCTGGGCAATCGGTTTATATTAAAGACTGGAAAGAGAAAGGGGGCTGGCATGTATTAAGTGCCTAATGCATGCTAAACATTACGCTGGGCCTGCTAACATCCCTTATCTTACTTATTTTTCACAATTACCCAGAAGGAGGTATCATAACCTTCATTTTCCAAGTGATAAAATTCAGGTTTAGAGAACCCTAAGGTCACATAGCTATGAATCAGGATATTGGGATTCATGTTCAAGTTTGGCTTTCCACTGCATTATGTTACAAAATTCGCCTTCTTTGAAATGGTGCCTTTGACCCTTCCATGCCTCTCCTTCCCTGGGTCTGTATTTTTTAGACCCTTCTAAATGCAGCTTGGTTCAGAACTCACACCTACTCAGAGGCTTGCCAGTGTGGGGATGAATCAGGAAGAGTGGCAAGGGCTGCTGCAGGCAATGACAAAGAGGCTGGCAATGGTGTGAATGCCGACTCTTTGCCCTGCACTGACTATTCAGTCCAGGCTTGGGGACCACAGCAATGTCACCATACAATGATTTCAGGAGCCATCAACATGTCAGAGATGAGAGACTCACAGATTCTAAGTAGGGTATGTGCACTTTGCAGAGACAAGAGAAGAAGATAGCCAACTCCGTCATGTGTCGTATTGCATCAATACCCATTCTCTATCTCTCCAAAGACTATGCCTGGAGTGATGGCAAAAAGCTGGCCTTACTTATTGGACAAGGTCTGGAAAATGTGAATGGAAAACAAAGGAAAGAGGAGGGAAAAAGCTAGTGGGTTTAATAGGAAAATGCTATATGTCTCATGAATAAAGCAGAAACTCTGGATGTTACGAAAAGGCAGGGGCTGATTGCAGGGCAGAGAGTAGAGCCCAGAGTCCATCAGCATGATAGGTGTGTCCCACCCAGAGGGCATGGTGAACTAGGGCCACGGGAACTGAGTATGATGTACTGTGTCCAAGGAAAATGGTATTTCTATGGAAAGAAGAAATGAGCACGCTGGCCTCTGTCACTATAGCTGGCAGGTTAAAAACCCCTACTAGGGGCCAGGCGCAGTGGCTCACGCCTATAATCTCAGCACTTTGGGAGGCAGGGCAGGTGGATCACTTGAGGTCAGGAGTTCAAGACCAGCCTGGCCAACATGGCAAAACCGTGTCTCTAATAATAATACAAAAATTAGCCGGGTGTGATGGCATATGCCTGTAGTCCCAGCTACTTGGGAGGCTGAGGCAGGATAATTGCTTGAACCCAAGAGGTGGAGGTTGCAGTGAGCTGAGACCGTGCCACCACACTCCAGCCTGGGTGACAGCATGAGAGTCCATCTCAAAAATAAATAAATAAATAAATAAATAAATAAATAAATATTTTTCTTTAAAATTTTTATTATATATGTAAATATTAATATAATTATTTAAGGACATAATTTTTAAACATGCATTTATTAGAGAGCAGGTTAGAAAAAATATTTTTAGTGATCACAGAAATTTGGAAACCACTTATTTAAATCACTTCTAGTTCTATTTTCTGTTTCTAGCATCCAAAAGCATCCTAGCTCCTAAAAGGATAATCATAGTAGATAACGCTGAATGTTCACTATGTGACAAACACTTTTAAACCTTCACTTCATCCTCATGACAATCTTCAAAGTTGAGTACCATGATTCCCCCGTTTTACGAATGAGAGAGCTTGGACTAAGAAAGATTAAATAATTTGCCCCACATCAGAAAGCTGGTGTGTTAAGGTGCCAGGATTAGAACCCAGCTAGCTCTACGTCCTGTGCACTTAATCATCCTGTTATACAGGGGCACAGACTTCATTTTACAGTAAGGAAGCAGAGCCATGAAAAACTTAAAGAACTCCAAGCAGACTCAGCAAGTCATGGCAGAACTGAAGACAGGGTGAAGGAGAGATGGCCCATGAAATAGTTGGTCAGCTGCTATGGTGGGAAGTGGGCCCGGTTCTATCCTAACAATGAAACGGCATTCCTCATGGCATGTTAGGAATCAGCTGCCCTCCCTCCTTCCTTTCCTCTTTACCTCCTTCCTTTCTTTTCTTCTCCCTTTCTCAGGCATGTGAACTCCATCCCTCCTGCCCCGACCCCATCACCATCACCACATGCACATACTCAAGCCTGATCTTTTTTTTGTTTTTTTGAGCCGGAGTCTTCGTTCTGTCTTCCAGGCTGGAGTGCAGTGGCCTGATCTCGGATCACTACAACCTTCGCCTCCCAGGTTCAAGCAATTCTCCTGCCTCAGCCTCCCAAGTAACTGGGACTACAGGCACCCACCACCAAGCCTGGCTAATTTTTTTTGTTTGTTTATAGAGATGGAGTTTCACCATGTTGGCCAGGCTAGTCTCAAACTCTCTGACCTGAAGAGATCCACCTGCCTCGGCTTCCCAAAGTGTTGGGGTTACAGGTGTGAGCCACCGTGCCAGGCTAGTCTCAAACTCTCTGACCTGAAGAGATCCACCTGCCTCGGCTTCCCAAAGTGTTGGGGTTACAGGTGTGAGCCACCGTGCCTGGCGACGCTTGATTTATATTATTTGGAATCATATCCAAGTGCCAGGAATTCCAGAAAGCTACCCCTTCCTTGACTCCCTGCTACTATCCATTACTTAAGTAAGACAAGAAAGAACAGAGAAAAAAAAAATTTTATTGGCTTGTACTAAGCAAATATGGATATGTGAATACATTCACTTTCAAACTCCATTTGTTTACAGATGGAAATTACTTGGGTATGTTCTTTAAACTAAACGTAATTTCTTCTGAGGAAAAGATAAAAGAAACAGTGCCTCTGACCTTTGATATTAAAATACCTCTATGTTTCCTCAGCGCGTGGCAAAGCACAGGCAGATTTTACAGGTTTCTCAAAAGCTGCGGTGAACTATATAAGTGCTGGCACTATATAGTTCCACTATATAGTTCACAGATGAAGACTCTTCTCTCAAGGAGCCCACCTGCTAGAGGGAGAGCAGAGGATAAACCAATGAACCAAGAAGTTTAAAGTTTGTCATGTGGTCATGGGGGCTAAGAAGAGTAATAGAGCAGGGTAAGGGGGAGAGACACTGGAGGGATGAGGGCTTTGTTTGATAAGGTGAGCAGTGAAGGGCTTTCTGAAAAGGTAACAAACATTTATATTTTTATTTCTATTGATTGATTGATTATTGATCGATTGTGTGACAGAGTCTCACTCCATCGCCCGGGCTGGAGAGGCACGATCTCCACTCACTGCAACCTCTGCCTCCGGGGTTTAAGTGATTGTCCTGCCTCAGCCTCCCCGAGTAGCTGGGACTACAGGCACACACCACCACACCTGGCTAATTTTTGTATTTTTATTAGAGATGGGGTTTCACCATGTTGGCCAGGCTGGTCTTGAACTCCTGAGCTCAAGTGATCTGCCCTCCTTGGCCTCCCAAAGTGCTGGGATTACAGGCATGAGTCACTGTGCCCAGACTGAAAAGGTAACATCTAAACAGAGATCCAGTGGAAGTAAGGGAGTGGATCTTGTGGTTTACCCAGAAGAGGAACCAGCACCTGCAATGGTCTGAGGCAGGGCTGTGTTTGCCATATCAAAGGAAAAGCAGGGAAGCCAGTGTGACAACGGTGGAGCAAGAGTGGGGAGAGTGGTGGAAGAGAGAATAAACTTAGAAGTTTATTCTGACAGGGTTGGGCAGCCTTTCAAGGTTTGGAGCTGAGAAGTGGTAAGAACTGACTTGCCTTTTAGAAGGACTGCTCTGGCTGCTGTGTGGAGAATGCTATCCTTCACCATAAGGAGTGAGAAAGCTGACAGCCTAGTGGAGAAGGCAGGTGATGTATGGGTAATAATTGGAAAGTGAAGTGCCCAGTGTTTAGAAATCTGTAACAGGTCTGACCTAGTCTGTGGACCCAGGGGAGGCTTCCTGGGGAAAACGACATTAAATTGAGACTTAAGGGATGAGTAGTGGAGGAGACACTTAAAACCAGAGTGGAATCAGTTTAGAGCACACGACTGTCTCTAGGGAAAATTTGACCCTGGTTTTGGGCTCCTCAGTGACTGGTTGGCTGGCCCTTCAGTGAGTTAGGAATACAAGTCGTTATTCTCCAATTTTCTTATAAAATATGGGCCCTGTTACTTGGATTGCATAGAATGCATGGGTGCCTTCCTATGTACAGCTTGTCTTCTTCAGGCCAGAGTTGACAATGGAAGCAGCTGTGGGACACTGGAAAGAATGCTGAATTTAAGTGGGCCAGGGTCCATATTGCAACTCTGTCACTTACTAGTTGGATGACATTGGTATGGTTTCTAAACCCCTCTGGATCACCATGTTCTCAGTAGATAACCCTTAGGTCTAAAGGATATATGAAGTAAGGTATGTAAAAGCTCAAATACATTAGTAGCTGCTTGTATTAGTCCATTCTTGCACTGCAATTAAAAAAATACTTAAGACTGGGTAATTTATGAAGAAATTAGGTTTAATTGGCTCTTGGTTCTGCAGGCTATACAGGAATCATAGCTGCTTCTGCTTCTGGGGAGTTCTCAGGAAAGTTACAATCATGGTGGAAGGCAAAGGAGAAGCAGCAAGTAAGACATGGCTGGAGCAGGAGAAAGAGAGGGGAGGTGCTACACACTTTTAAACAACCAGATCTCACAATAATTCACTCACTCACTATCATGAGAACAGCACAGAGGGGATGGTGCTAAACCATTCGTGAAGGATCCTCTCCCATGATTCAATCGCCTCCCACCAGACCCCACCTCTAACACTGGGATTACAATGAGATTTGTGTGGGGATGGAGATCCAAACCATATCACTGCTCAATAAATTCTAGTTCAAAATCAAAGCAAAATGGACTTCTAACCAATTGATATTTGCTGTTGTTTGAATGTGTATCTCAAAAGTTCATATATTGGAAACTTAATCAAACTGCCCTCATGGATTAATGTCGATATCATGGGAGGGGGTTTGTTATTGAGGGTGTGGCTTTGTTATAAAAGCGAGTTTTCTCCATCTCTCTTGCTCCTTCCCTCTCACCATGTGATGCCCTCCTTCATACTATGGCATAGCAAAAAGACCCTCACCAGATGCTGGCACCATGCCCTTGAACTTCTCAGCCTCCAGAGCTATGAGCTAAATACATTTCTTGTCTTTATAATTACTCAGTCTGTAGTATTCTGTTATAGCAGCAGGAAATAGACTAAAAATATTTGAGGAAGATACTTGGAAGGCAGCTTTGCATCCATTTCTCTGAGCAGTATATAGCTAGGCTCTGGAGTTACATTCACCAATTACTGGCCATGGATACACGATCTAAACTTGAAGCTCCAATTTTCTCATCTGTTAAGTGGGGCGAGGCATAGTTCCTATTTTACTGGGTAGCAGTGAGGACCAAATGAGATGATGCAGGCAAATTGAGAGAATGCCTTATGTATAGCAACTACTCTATAGAAGTGTCTTAGTCCATTTTATGCTGCTGTAAGAGAATACCTGTTTATATCCATTTATAATCAAGAGGAATTTATTTCTCACAGTTCTGGAGGCCAGGAAATCCAAGATCAAGGTGCCAGCAGGTTCACTTGTCTGGTGAGGGCTGCATCGTCTGAAGGAAAGGGATGCCATGTTCTCACATGGCAGAGAACAGAAGAGCAAGCTAGCTGAATGTTGCATGAAGTCTCTTTTATGAGGGCCTTAATCCCATTCACAAGGGAGGAATTCTCATGACCTCAATCACCTCTTAAAGGCTCCACTGCTTAATCCCATCACATTGGGCACACCTTAATTTTGGAGAGGACACATTCAAGCCATAGCAGTTCCATATCATGATTATGCTCTCTCCCTGTATCTGGCTAGTTCATCAGAAGGCTATACCTCCAGATTTTGTTGGTTTAGTGGATTCCCACTTCCTCCCTTCACCTGTGGAATATACAACTGTGCTTGAAGTGTTGGTGTTGAGGCTCTGGTGAAAGGGGAAATTGAAGCTAAAGGAGGAGGGTTGGGTAGCCAATAGAAACATCCCCCACTCCACATCCCTGCAACAAAGTCCCCAGGAAAAGGCTCATGTTCTTTTCCTTGATACCTTAAGGCACTCCCAGTATAAATTCTTGGCTGCTTTTCTATTTTATTGCTTTCTGGACTTCTTGTCTAGACACCTTGCCTTCCCTTTATTTCTTATCTAATGCTAAGATTCCATGGTTAGCAGGATATTTGAGGAGGTAAACACTGGAAATTA
This sequence comes from Nomascus leucogenys, assembly GCF_006542625.1. Lineage (NCBI taxonomy): Eukaryota > Metazoa > Chordata > Mammalia > Primates > Hylobatidae > Nomascus > Nomascus leucogenys. The sequence continues at coordinate 25,834 of NW_022096059.1, forward strand.
CAATAGGCAGGATGCCAGAAGATTCATCCACCCACCCACTCATCCATCCACCCATCCATCCATCCACCCATCCATCCATCCACCCATCCAAAAAATATTTGCTGACCATCTAGTATGTGTCATGTACTTCTTAGTGCTGAGGATATAAAATTGAAGACCTCTGGGGTTCTCAACATTACCAGTGAGTGAGACTTATAAATAAATCCAATACCAGTTTTCCACTGCAGGTGACAGAAAACCTAGGTCAAAGTGGCCTGAACAACAAGCTTTTATGTATAAAATATAAAGTAGTTCAGAGGTAGGGCAAGTATCATGTGCATTATACAAAGTTCCAGTTCTTCTGCGCTGTAATAGTCTTGGATTTGTCCTGCTCTGTGTGTACTGGCATCTAATCCAGGCTAGAGCTGCTGCAGTTCCAGCTATCACATCCAACATCACAACATGCAAAGCAAGAAATATAACCATTTTGTCCTGTACCTCTTTCTTAGACGAAAGGGAGCTTTTCTCAGAAGTTCCACAGCAGACATACCCTAATGTCTTATTTCCAAGAAATAGTGGTCGACATGCTCATTCCAAAATTCATCACTGGCAAGGGGAATGAAATAATTTTGATTGGCTCATACTAGTTAGGATTTGCCCCTAATGTGGGGAATGATGTCACCATTCCTGAGTTTCATGGGGAAGCAGTGGACACCTGGAAAAAAAAACTGAGTTATATCAGTAAAGGAGAATGGGGTGGGGGCCCTGGATGTTTGCTGGGTGGCAAATAGTCTGCTACACAGGACTGGGAGATACTGTATGAGAGGTATTTGTAAATTATGTGGTGGAAGTTCAGAGGGTGTACCGAAGGTTTTTGTTTGTTTATTTGTTTGTTTTTTATGGGTGACGGAGGAGGCAACAGTTGGGAGGATATCAAAAATTAAGTGACTTGGGCTGGGGATAAAGAGCATGAAGCTGAAAACCATGTTTGATGCAGATTGAGAGGGTCTTAGAAGCCTTTCTCAAATGATTTGTCTTAATCCTACAGGAAATACAGAGTCCCTGTTTATATTTTTAATGTTTTTAAATCATATTTTTAGTTGAGCAACAAATAGGAACGGGGAACAAGAACAACTATTATCGAATATCTACTATGTGCTAGAAGCCATGTGGATGGTTGCCACAGATTCTCTCTTTAATCATCACAACAATCCTTTATGAGGCTACAATTGCCCATCTTACAATGAGCAAATGGCTCAGGAATCGTGTGTCATAGCTTGGTCCAACAATAGAAGCCCTCACTGATTGGTACTGGCCCAGGACACTACTACAAGTGTGGTGTTCCCAAGACCCTGACCAATGTGGGTAAGACAAGGCACTGTAGTGGAAAGAGCATGAAGTAGTTGTTGCGATAGTACAGAAAGGAGGTAGTGAGCATCTAGACTGGAACAGCAATGGCAAGAATGGAGAAGAAACACAAAAATAGGAGCAAAAATCGTGGGGATTAGTGACCAAGTGCCTGTTGTGGATGAACCAATTGAGTTTTCCAGGATACCATCGGTTTGACTATAAAGCTTGTTTTGCAAGTTTAAATTTGCTCCAGTCCTACTGATACATTAGAGAAAAATTTGAGTGAAATCTGAACTTCAGAATACTTATGCATATATTCGTCCTTCAAGAAACACTAAGTGTATGAAGAAAACTGCACCCAGTTTAAAAATACACAGAACACACACGGTGCACATACCTCAAACAAATATCTAGCAGTTACCTTTGTTCACCCTGTGTGTCAGGAGCTACATCCATCCACATCTGATGTTACAACTTGTAGCCTGATTTCTGGTAATCCTCCTTCCACTAATTCACAATAATCCACAAACTGCAGCTCTTCTGATGCCCTCTTCCACAGGCAAACTTCAGGTCTTTATACAGTGCCATGTTTGTTGTGTTATTTATGTATTTTATTATTAACTATTTAACATGTGTAAGACCATCCTACTGTTTTCATCAGGTTCTACCACTTTTAAGTGCCATTGATGATGTTTTTGAGTGTTATGCCCGTTTTTCACATATATCTTGTGCTTTTTATTGATCAAGTTTGTCCAATACACTGATTTTTAGGAATATGTGTGTTGATTGTAGTGGTTTGGATGCTTGGAAGCACAATGATCAGTTTCTGAGACAGGAAATACAGCAGTGGCAGGTTTGGTCAAGGATGGGAAGATTGTGGCTTTGGATGTGCTGAGTTTGAAGTTCCAGGAGAAGTTGGAGAATATCTACAAGGTGATTAAAAATATTGATCTGAAGTTCAGGAGGAAAAAAAAGCCAACAACAGCAAGAGATACATAAATAGTTTTGGAGAAAATTAGCAAATACAAGGTAATTGGAGCCATGAGAGTGAAAGAAGCTTCCTTCAGAGGGGCATAGAATGAGAAGGTGAGAGTCTTGGAGGACACCTGAGGACCCTAGCACCTAAGGAAAGGCAGGTAAAGAGGAGCCACAGAAGGAGCCTGGGTCAGAGGTTGGGAAGGTAGGAGAAAATGGTGTCATGAAGTCAAGAGAGGTCAGAGTTTAAGAGGGGAAAGGTGGGTCAACAACGGCAAAGGCTTCAAAAGTTCAGATGAAATGAGTAGTGGAGTAGACCTTAAGTTAGGGCATTCATAATTTTTTTGTTTTTTTGAGATGGAGTCTGGCTCTGTTGCCCAGGCTGGAGTGCAGTGGCGTAATCTCAATTCGCTGCAACCTTTGCCTCCTGGGTTCAAGCGATTCTCCTGCCTCATCCTCCTGAGTAGCTGGGACTACAGGCATGCACCACCACACCCGGCTAATTTTTGTATTTTTAGTAGAGATGGAGTCTCACCATGTTGGCCAGGCTGGTCTTGAACTCCTGACCTCAGGTGACCCACCTGCCTCAGCCTCCCAAAGTGCTGGGATCATAGATGTGAGCAGCCATCATGCCCGGCCCATAATTCATTTTTTTACAGTAGAAATGGCAGGCTTCTGGAGTCTCTTCTCCCAAGAATTTTAGATGTGAAGTGAAACAAAGGAATGGTATTTCGTAAGGGAGGGAAAACTGAAGGCAAAGTTAGAGGATGTTTTTAGAGCTAGGAGCAGGGTATGAAAAGATAGAGTGAGTTAAGTAAAGAAGGAAATGGAAAGAGGCAGAAAGAGATGGAAATTGTTAAATTGGGGCAGGGGGAAGGATGATTTCTTCTTCCTCTGAAACAGGAATGAATAAGGCAACATGCATTTAGATATAGCAGAGTTGATACCCCACAGCCTCCATCCTCCTTGGGAAACAAAGGGAAAGTGAAAATAGAATTACAGTGGCTTAACCAAAAAGGGGCTTATGTTTTCAGCATAACAAAAAGTGACAAGAGGTAGCCAGTCCAAGGCTGATGCAGGGGCCGTGTTATGTCGTCAGTGCCCTAGACTCCTATATTTCTGCCTTACTAGCATTTAGTGTGTGGCTTTGTCATCATAGGGACAATATGGCTGCTGACACGCCACATATCATGTCTTCATTTCAAGAGAAAACATGGAGAAGGGCATAGAAATTGCATGCCAGTAAGATCCTTCTCTTTTTAAATCAGGAAAATATAGCTTTCCTGAAAGGCCCCACCCAATAGACTTCCATTTACATTTCATTGGCCAGAACTAGGTCTGGCTACAAGAGCATTTGGGTAAGCTATTATTTTTTACTCTTAGGAAGGAAAAAATGAAGAATAGATATTGGATAAACAACTAGCTATGCCTGCCACACTGAAAAAAGGAAGAATGAGATTGTGGACAGTATAAAGGACACAGTATGGTTTGGAGACATAGGGGGCTCTGTCATCTTCTAGTTGGGTAACCAGAGGTAGTTGCTTTACCTCAGTGGGCCTAAAGTTTTCTGATCCATAAGAGGAGATAGTCAAACTACATTATTTCTAAGATTCCTTATTCTACAATCTTAGGCTTATATAATACGCATTTTTAAAATAGCAGGGAACAATGACTGATTTCTTGGAAGTTTAAGAAACCTGCTGCTAATGATTCTTTAATAAAGCTACTTTTCCAGTTCGTATTGGCATGGTACAGGACACAGGGGAAATGTTGTCTATAGGTATGTTTGTTAAGCTTATCAGTGTACCAAATCCAAGTTTTTTAGAGTTAAATATACACATATGAACACTTCTTTGATATGGACAACTAGAAGTGGGATTGCAGGGATGAAGCCTATATTAGTCCATTCTCATGCTGCTATGATGAACTGTCTGAGATGGGGTTATTTATAAAGGAAAGAGGTTTAATTGACTTACAGTTCAGCAAGGCTGGGGCGGCCTCAGGAAAATTATAATCACGGTGGAAGTGCACGCAAATATGTTCTTCTTCACATGATGGCAGCAAGGAGAAGTATGAGTGAAGCCAGGGAAATCCCCTTATAAAACCATCAGCTCTCATGAGAACTCACTCACTCTCATGAGAACAGCATGAGGGTAAAAATCCCCATGGTTCAATTACCTCCCACAAGGTCTCTCCCAAGATATGTGGGGATTGTGGGATCTACAATTCAAGATGAGATTTGGGTGGGCACACAGCCAAACCATATCAGTCCCCCCCAGCCCCTCCCAAGCCTCATGTCCTCACATTTCAAAACACAATCATGCTCTTCCAACAGGCTCCCAAAGTATTAACTCATTCCAGTATTAACTCAAAAGTCCAAGTCCAAAGTTTCCTCTGAAACAGGGCAAGTCCCTTCCACCTATGAGCCTGTAAAATCAAAAGCAAATTAGTTACTTCCTAGATATAAGTGGGGGACAGGCATTGGGTAAATATACCCATTCCAAATGGCAAAGGTTGGCCAAAACAAAGGGGCTACAGGCCTCATGCAAGTCCAAAATCCAATAGGGCTGTCATTAAACCTTAAAGTTCCAAAGTGATCTCCTTTGACTCCATGTCTCACATCCAGGTCATGCTGATGCTCGAGGTGGGCTCCACAGCCTGGGGCAACTCTGCCCCTGTGGCTTTGCAGGGTACAGCCCACCTCCCGGCTGCTTTCATGGCCGATCTTGAGTGTCTATGGCTTTTCCAGGCGTACAGTGCTAGCTGTTGGTGGATCTACCATTCTGGGGTCTGGAGGATGGTGGTCTTCTTCTCACAGCTCCACTAGGCAGTGCCCCATTGGGGACTTTGTGTGGGGACTCCAACCCCACATTTCTCTTCTGCACCACCCTAGTAGAGGTTCTCCATGAGAGCTCTGCCCCTGCAACAGACTTCTGCCTGGACATCCAGGCATTTCCATACATCTTCTGAAATCTAGGTGGAGGTTCTGAAACATCAGTTCTTGACTTCTGTGCACCCACAGGCCAAATACCATGTGTAAGCCACCAAGGCTTGGGGCTTGTACTGTCTGAAGCAATGGCCCGAGTTGTATCTTGGCCTCTTTTAGACATGGCTGGAGCTGAAGCAACTGGGACTCAGGGCATCATGTACTGAGGCTGCATAGAGAAGGGGGACACTGGGCCTGGACCACAAAACCATTTTTCCCTCCTAGGCCTCTGGGCCTGTGATGGGAGGGGCTGCTGTGAAGGTCTCTGACATGCCCTGGAGAATTTCCCCCATTGTCTTGATGATTAACATTCAGCTCCTTATTACTTTGCAATTTCTGCAGCCAGCTTGAATTTCTCCCCAGAAAATGGGTTTTTCTTTTCTATCATATTGTCAGGCTGCAAATTTTCCAAACTTTTATGCTCTGCTTCCTCTTGAACACTTTGCTGCTTAGAAATTTCTTCCACCAGATACCCTAAATTATCTCTCTCAAGCTTGAAGTTCCACAGATCTATAGCCAGGAGCAAAATGCCATCAGTCTCTTTGCTAAAGCATAGGAAAAATCAACTTTATTCCAGTTCCCAGTAAGTTCCTCATCTCAATCTGAGACTACCTCAGCCTGGACTTCACTTCATTGCCCATAACACTATCGGCATTTTGATCAAAGCCATTGAACAAGTCTCCAAGAAGTTCCAAAAGAAAGTCCCAAACTTTCCCACATTTTCCTGTCTTCTGAGCCCTCTAAACTGTCTCCACCTCTGTGTGTTACCCAGTTCCAAAGTTGCTTCCACATTTTTGGGTGACTTTACAGCAGCACCCCACTCAGTGTGCTACCAATTTACTGTATTAGTCCGTTCTCACACTGCCTATAAAGAAGTGCCCAAGACTGGGTAATTTATAAAGGAAAGAGGTTTAATGAGTCACAGTTTAGCATGGCTAGGGAAGCCTCAGGAAACTTACAATCACGGCAGAAGGGGAAGCAAACGTGTCCTTCACATGGCGTCAGCAAAGAGAAGTATGAGCGAAGTAGGGGAAAAAGCATCTTATAAAACTACCAGATTTTGTGAGAACTCACTCACTATCATGACAATAGCATGAAGGTAACCACCCCCATGATTCAATTACCTCCCACCAGGTCCCTCCCATGACATGTGAGGATTATGGGAACCACAACTCAAGGTGAGGTTTGGGTGTGGATACAGCCAAATCATATCAAAGCCTATGGGATTTTAAAAATTTAACATAAACTATCAAATTAACCTCCAAAGAAACTGTACCAATTTATATTCTCACTGGCAACATACCTGAGTGCCAATTTCCCTAGCATAAAATATATGTAAATATGAAGAAATAAATAGTAGTATGAGTTATTTCGCTCTTTGTCAGATACTGTCAAATGCCCTTTACAATAATTATTTTATGTAATTCTGACTACCCTGTAAAGTAGGTAGTAGTATTATGCCCATCCTAGAGATGAAGAAACTAAGTCTTGGAAGGGTTAAACAGCTTTTCCAAAGCCACATGTTTAATTATTGGCAAAACTGAAACTGGAACCTAGGTTTTTGCCTGATAGCAGATCTATCTTCTTAAACCCTGCACTCTACTGCTTTTCTATTTATTCTCACTGGGTCTTTAACCCATATGGAGAAACATGGAAAAGCTTTGCTTTCTTGTCTCAAGATTCTGCCCAGAAGCCCTAACATTGCCAGCACTGGAAATGGGTTCAGGGCAGTATTGCTCAGAATAAGCTTGGAGCACTAGAAAGCCACAAAACTATATTATCCACTAATATTAATAGAACCTTCAAGAATTATAGTGAAGCCTCCTTTTTATGGTTTCCAGCAGTGTGAATAACATAGAAGCAAAGGTAATTTATTTTCACCTTTCTTTCCTTTGTTGAGTAAGAAGTAACTGTGTCTTCAGGTTGCATTTTTAAAGACAATCTCAGGCTTTTCTTGTTCTTTGTCATGGACCTGAGGCAAGGTTCCCACAGGTCCTAGTCTATGCCTATTTGATGCTTCTTGGATATTTGCCCAGTCGCACAATTAGGTATTGAACTTCATTTTGTCATAACACATAACCACTGCAGGAGAAAAATAATCCCCTGAATGGAATGACCTGTGCTTATAGTATAGATTTTGCTGGAACAACATCAACAAACTGCAGTAGCTATTAGTCATTGACTAGTTCTTAGAACCCTGCTAAGACAGAAATTGCCCACACAAGAAAATCTTGAGGTTTACCTGGGCCTTTTAAAATGACTAAGAAAATTGGGTAAGGGCAGGGCTGAAGTCGTCATTACAGAGTATGAGGAAACTTGATGGGATGTGGTAAGTTGGCCCTTGAAAGAGGTACGATTTCATGTTGTGGAGAAACACAGGGGTGCTCTTATCAACCAGTGATTGAGACAGAGACTTAGATCAGTCTGAAATAAACCAATTTAACCCAGTAGAGAGTCCTCTATCTTGAAGCCTAGAGACCTGGCAGCAACTGATATAATCATATAGTTTTTCTTCTTTATTCTATTAATCAAATGAATTACACTGATTTATTCTTTTATAGCTTTATTGAGGTATAACTCCTATACAACCAAATTCACTCACATCAGATGTGCAATTTAATGAGTTTTGCAACATCTATACAGTCATGCAGTCACCACAATGTTTTTAGGATTTTTTCTGAAATCTTCTATTTAATTTCTGTTATTGGTAATTTATATTTTCTTTTTTTTTTTCTTTATCAGTCTTGCTAGGTGTTTACTACTTTTATTAATCATTTCAAAGAATTAACTTTTGATTTATATTCTCTTATTTTTCATCTGTTTTTTAGTTCATTGACTTGTGCTCTTTATTATTTCCTAATTTTTACTTATTTTGGGTTTAATTTGCTCACTTTCTAGTTTCTTATGTTAAAAATTTAGATAATTTTGGGGGGTAACAGCATTATTGAGATATAATTCATATACCATACAATTCACCCATTTAAAGTATACAATTAAACAATTTTAAGTACATTCATGGGGTTGTGCAACCAATATCAAATACTTTTTAGAACATTTTCATCACCCCAAAAAGAAACCGTATACTCTTTATCAATCACTCCACCCGTCCCTCAGCTCTGAACAACCACCAATATAATTCTTGTCTCCATAGATTTGTTTATTCTGGACATTTCCTGTAAGTGGAATCACATAATATGTGGTCTTTTGTGACCGACTTATTTTATTTAGCATGTTTTCAAGGTTCATGCATGTTACAGTATGTGTTGGTACTTCATTCCTTTTTATTGCTGATTAATATTCCATTGTATGGACATAGCACATTTTATGTACTCATTCTTCAATTGATGAATAAATGGTTGATTTTAAGTTTTTCTTCATTTCTAATATAGACACTTAAAAGTATAACATTTCCTCTGAGCACTCCTTTATCTGCATCATACAGCTCTGATATCTTGTATTTTAATGATAATTCCATTCATAATATTTTCTAGTTTCCCTTGTGAAATACATCATGGATTTAAAAAATAAACATATTGATTAATTTCCAAATATTTGGGACTTTTGTCTATATCCTGCAGATTGAATAATCTTTATTGACCTATCTTCACATTCACTCTTTCTCCAGCTGCCTCCAAGATGTTGTTAAGAGCATCGAATGAATTTTCCATTTCACTTATTGTACTTTTCAGCTATAAAATTTCCATTTACTTCTATTTAAATAGTATCTATTTCTCCTCTGTGATTCCCCCACCAGGTTTATTTGCTATGACCAAATTTTTCCTAAATTCTTGAACATATTTATAATGACTGCCTTAAAGTCTTGTCTATTTATTATAGCAACATCTAGGTCATCTCTGGTTCCTTTTTTTCCCCTGAGTATGTGTCACATTTTTCTTGTTACCTTGCACATTCTGTGATTTTTAGTTGAATGCTGGTTATAATGGATACTACAATGTAGAAACTCTGGGTTCCATTGTGTTCCTTTGAAGAGTGATCTTCTCAACTTGGCCGGACTCAAATTCCAAACTTTGTCTCCCTGCAGTCAGCAGCAGTTGAATTCTCTGCTCAGGTCAGCTTCCAGCTGCTACTTTTTTGTTTTGCTCTTTCTCTTTTTCTATTTCTGGACCAGTCAAAAAGTTGGGTGGATTTTTTAAAGATAGATTTTGGGCCTCACAGTACCTGCAGTAATTCCCTTCTAGGATTTCCCCCTTAATTCTAGCCAATCTGATTCTATGACAACTCAAGACAATGGATTAGTGAGTGCACACAGGTAAAAAAGTTGCAGACTTGCAAATCTCACAATATATATTTTGCCTTTAAAGGTGAACTTCTCACCACTTTGTTTTTGATAAATCTCCAGTATATTGAGATTGTTCTTTTTTTCTAAACATTTTTTCCAGGTTTTATAATTGTTTTTTATAGGAGGGTTAGTCCAACCAAGCTGTTCTGCCATTACCAGAAGTTGAAAGTCATTTTTAAACAATTTTCAGAAAAACATACTACTTAACAAGACCTTATAGGGAAGATATACAAGGATCTATCTTATGGTATATTCTAAAAATACGGTTTCAGAAAGAATCAAAGTTTACCAAAAATATTATAATAATTTTGGAAATAGAAATTACAGAAAATCACCTTCATCTCCCTTAGGTACATATGTTAGCTTTTAAAAGGGAAAGAAAGCTGAGGAAGGAATAAGCAGTAGAACTATTCAAATATAAAATTGGTATTTTTCATAGAAAACTTTAACATTGAAGATGTTGTTACATTTTGCATGCAATTTAAAGTTTTAAAATTTTGACATACTCTGCCAAATGAGGGTCAATTGTTATGTTAGATGTCTGCTAGTTAATCCTGTCTCACTCAAATTATCTATCTCTGTAAATGACAAACAAACATCCCTGAGGCTGTGGCTGCAGTAGCTGCCACAGAGCTAATGAGGCTGAGGATGGTTGGGGCACAAAGCAATCCCACAGACTTGAGGTCCCAAATGCTGGGAGAAGCAGCAGCACAGCAAGGATTACCCTGTTTGATGAGCAGAGGTCATGACTGATTTTCTCCCCACAGAAAAACTCAGGTGAACTCATTGCAAGAATTTTACAGTAAAATGTCTCATGTAGACTAAAAATTTTAAAGTCACATAAGTGAAGCTAGTCTTACAACCAGGTAATTGGTTAATGGATTAACAAGATGAGCCAGTTAAAAATGTCACTATTATCATTGATTGCTTTGGGTTATGAGTGTTCTCTCAGATTCCTGTTTTAAAAATGGACCTCTTCCAACGAAGATTAAGATCTTAAGATTTTTGGACTTCTTCCAACAAAGATTAGGATCTTAAGAATGGAAATTTTAAAAAAAATCTTTGCTTCTCTAGAACTGTGGGACTGGCAGCATGGGAATATTGGGTTCAAAGTGTCATGATTTTTTGCCCTGAAATAACTGAGCTAATAATCCCAATTTAGATTTTTTTTAAAAAAAGCAAGTTCAGATGATCCAACAAACCATCAAGATTGAAAGGGAGGCCAGGCGCTCTGGTGGCACACACCTGTAATCCCAGCACTTTGGGAGGCTGTGGCTTGAACTCAGGAGTTTGAGACCAGCCTGGAAACATGATGAAACCCTGTCTCTACATAAAATAAAAAAATTAGCCGGATGTGGTGGGGCATGCCCATAGTGCAGGCACTTAGGAGGCTGAGGTGGGAGGATCAATTGAGCCCAGGAGGTTGAGGCTGCAGTGAGCTGAGATTGCATCACTGCACTCCAGCCTGGGTGACAGAGTGAGATCCTGGCTCAAAAAAAAAAAAAAAAAAAAAAAAAAAGGGGAAGAAAGGAAGGAGCCAGGAGTGGTGGCTCACTCCTGTAATCCCAGCACTTTGGGAGGCCAAGGCAGGCAAATCACGTGGTCAGGAGTTCAAGACCAGCCTGGCCAGTATGGTGAAACCCCGTCTCTACTAAAAGTACAAAAATTAGCCTGGCATGGTGGTGTGTGCCTGTAGTCCCAGCTACTCGGGAGGCTGAGACAGAAGAATCGCTTGAACTTGGGAGGCCGAGGTTGCAGCAAGCCAAGATTGTGCCACTGCACTCCAGCCTGGGCAACAGAGCGAGACTCTGTCAAATTAAAAAAAAAAAAAAAAGAAAGGAAGAAAAGGAAAGGGAAGGGAGGGGAAGGGAAGGGAAGGGAAGGAAGGAAGGAAAAGAAAGATTGATTTAGAGGCAGCCAAAAAGAGAAAAACAACCTGGCTCTCAAAGGTAGACTGAGACCCTGGCTGAAAGACAGAAGGGATGGGAGTAAACTATGAAAATGTTATGAGATGAAAAACAAGAATGAATTAGAGGAAGCAACATAAAAACCCAGTGTCATTCTGAAGAGCCACAGACATTTAACATTCAAAGTATCTTGCCATGTTATTTTAATTGGTCAGCATATCATTCTGGTATATTTGAAAAGCATTTTTAAAAATTTTTAATTGTGGCAAAATATGCATAGCATAAACTTTACCATTGTAAACATTTTTAAATGTTCAATGGCGTTAAGTACACCCACATTGTTGGGCATCCACTGGCATGTTTTAAACATTGTAAACTTTTATCATAGCCCCACTATAGCATTTCCTACTGCCTACTGTCTCTAAACCTAATGGTTTTCCCTTGAGGAATGAGGACTCAGAAGACATTGCTGACTGATGGGTAAAAGTTACAGAGAGAAGGAATTTGGCTTAACATGAGAAAGAACTTTCTAAGTTTAGATCTGACCAGCAGAGGAACGGGAGGCCTGTGAGCTCCCCTTTGAAGGTGAAGAGTGTTCACACAGGGGGACTTAAGCCATCTGTTGGGTGTGTTTTAGAAGGGATTCCTGTCCTGGGTGGGAGAGGGACCTCTGGGCTTCCTTCCAACCAAGAGATGCTGTAGTTGAACTGACTTAGAAATTGCTGTACGCTCAGGTTTCAGATGAGTTTACTGGAGTTCAAGTACACTAGATTTGAGCTTTAAAACGGGCACACTTTAAACCACTCATTGACAGGTTTTACCCTTGTCTTAAAATTGTCTGTTGTTTTGTCTAAATTATGGAGAAATAATTCAAAGTCAGTTACTTGGTTTCAGGCCCAGTTCAACCACTTATCAGCCAAGAGATATAGGGCAGGCTACCTTCACAAGGAGCTACTTTCACTTAAAAGGGCTCTGTAGGCCTTTAGGTTTGCCCCATTACAGTACATTTTCCACACTGCTACCAGAATAATCTTTCTTTTTTTTCTTTTACACATTATTTTTATTTTTAATTTTTTGAGATGGAGTTTTGCTCTTGTTGCCTAGGCCGGAGTGCAATGGCGCGATCTCGGCTCACTGTAACCTCCTCCTCCTGGGTTCAAGCGATTCTCCTGCCTCAGCCTCCCGAGTAGCTGGGATTACAGGACACAGCACCATGCCTGGCTAATTTTTGTATTTTTAGTAGAGACGGGGTTTCACCATGTTGGTCAGGCTGGTCTTGAACTCCTGACCTCAGGTGATTCCCCCCACCTTGGGCTCCCAAAGTGCTGGGAATACAGGTGTGAGCCGCAGTGCCCAGCCACACATTTTTTTTTAAATGATGTGTATATTGTTCAGGCTGGTCTTGAACTTGATGGGATTCTGGCAGTGGGAAGGTGGCGCAGTGCCCACACATTTTTTTTTATGTGTTATTTTCTTTTGAACATTTGGGTTCTAGTGATCCTCCCACCTCAGCCTTTGAGTAGTGGGTCTTACAAAGCACATGCCACTGCGCTCAGCTCCAGAATCATCTTTCTAAGATGCAAATCTGAGCATGTTACCTTCTCTCCCTTTAAAAAAATTTTTCAATGGTATCCCTTCATTTAAAAAATAAAGTTCAAGTTTCTAAGCATGGCATCCAAGGCCACCGTGCTCATCTCTTGAAGCTTTTCTCTTGCTGTTCCTCCCTCAAACTCCAGTCTTTAGCTGGATCGAATGACTCATTTCTCCAGTCCTCATTTGTCTGGCTAACTCCTACATATTCTTCAAGACTCAGATCAGATATGGCCTTTTAAGGAAGCCTCCATTTCCCCTTACGGCTCAGCCAGGGCTCTTTACAGCACCTCATCATCTGTGGCCATTACACAAGCATTCTAGAAAAGGAACTTTTGGTGACCTATCAGGTCTGAGGGGGAGAAAAAGAAGTTGGATTCCTGCCTGAATCCACACAGCACTGCAACCAAAAGATCAGAGGATTAAAAAATAGTATGGACTAGGGAAGGTCTTTGTGTACAAGGCATAAAACACAGAAGCCATTTTAGAAAGACTGTTAAATACAATCATGTGAAAATTTTTGAATTCTCCATGTCAAAAAATATGATTAACAAAATCTAAATACAAATGATAAATGAGGAAAATTTGAAATATGTCTCACATAAAGAGTCCCTACACAACCATAAGAAAACAAACATATATATGAAAATGGGCAAAGAATATAAACTTTATGCATAAAGAGTTACATATGGCTTTTAACCAAAGGAAAAAAGTGAACATTATTGTAAAATTTATCAATGTTAAGAGAGGTGCTAATTAAAACTGCAATGGTTTTTTTTTTTTTTTTTGAGATGGAGTCTTGCTTTGTTGCCCAGGCTGGAGTGCAGTGGCACAATCTTGGCTCACTGCAACCTCCACCTCCCAGTTTCAAGCAATTCTCCTGCCTCAGCCTCCTGAGTAGCTGGGACTACTGGCGCCCATCACCACACCCGGCTAACTTTTGTATTTTTAGTAGAGATGGGGTTTCACCATATTGGCCAGGCTGGTCTCAAACTCCCAACCTTGGAATCAGCCCGCCTGGGCCTCCAAAAGTGCTGGGGTTACAGGCATGAGCCACTGCACCCAGCCGTGATTTTTTTTCATTGCTCAGATTAGCAAAGATTTAAAAATCTGAAAATGCTGTTGGTAAGAGTATGTGGAGACAAGTATGCTATCCATACACTGAGTGGAAAGATAAATTGATATGCTATTTATGGTGACATGATCAAAATTACAAGTGCACATTCTCTGGATTCAGTCATTTCATTGCTGGGACTTTATCCATAAATATGTACACGAGTAACATGACTATTTGCAAGAAAAAGGTTTATCTAGCTTGTTACTTTCAATCTGAGTCTTTACATATAAGATCTGTCTCTTGTAGACGCTATAGGGGTGGGTCTTCATTTTTTATCCAGTCTGACTGTCTCTTTTAGTTGGAGTATTTAGTCTATTAATGCTGAATGCATTTATGGATATGATCAAATATAGGTCTAACAATTGCTATTTGCTTTTCACTTGCCTAATCTTTGTCCTTTTTTTCTTCCTTTCCTGTCTTTCTGGGCTAAGGAAATACATACATTTCCAGTTTAATTCCCAATTGACTTTTTAGCTATCCTTCTTTGTATTACTTTTTATAGTGGTTGTTTTTGGGCTACAAATATGCATCTTTAACTTATCACAACCTACTTTGAGTTAATATTGTACTACTTCATGTAACATATAATTCCTCAACATTATAGTTCCATTTACCTCCCCATCCTTCATTTTATTATTCTATATATTTTATCTACTTACATGATAAACCCCACAATACAGTTATTTAACTTCTACTTTACAGAGTCATATGACTTTTAAAAAATAGGATAAGAAAAAAATTAATCCTAGTCTAGTGGCAGCCATGAGAGTGTCGCTCAGACCTCCCTTCAAGAACCCTGCTGTGAGGAGAGCAGCTGGTGGATACCTTCCAGTTGCTGTAGTTGCAGATCTGCTGGGGCATTCATGCCAAAGCCATACTATCCCCCAGCTAGTGATTGAGCATAGCAGAGGTACTAGAGCCAGGCCACTCTTGGCTGATGTGGGACTCCTCTCATGGGTATTCTTTACTCCAGAGATTCTGATTGGCTGGACAAGATTTTCTCAGCGCTGCACTGCAGTAAGACTTCTACACAATCTTCCTTCCTTCCCTTTCACTTTTCAGATGTCAGACTTACATTGCCATCTGAGGTTCTCCCTATTACTCCTTCTACTTCCTTTTATCCTTCACAGGCTTTCCCTCAGTAAATCTCATGCATGTCTAGGTCCATCTTGGCACCTGCCTTTTGGAGGACCTGAACTGATGTAAGTCCGTTATATATATTCATATATTTACTATTTCTGGTGCTCTTCCAGCATGTGTTTTTTGTTTGTTTGTTTTTTGTAATCTGAAGAAATACCTTTCTCATAGTGCAGGTCTGTTGTTGACAACTTTTCTCATTAAAAACAAATCTGAATGTCTTCAGAATTCACCTCCTTTTTTGAAGGATATTTTTGCTGGATATAAAATTCTGAGTTGGCAGTAGATTTTTTTTTTCTTCCTTCAGCTTTTGAAATGTTCGATTGACCCTAGCCCTCATTATTTATTTACTTTTTTTCTTTTTAGAGACAGGATCTCGCTTTGTCACCCAGGCTGGAGTGCAGTGGTGTGATCATAGCTCACTGTAGCCTCAAACTCCTGAGCTCAAGAGAGCCTCCTGCCTTAGGCTTCTGAGTAGCTGGAACTATAGGCACACACCACCATGTCCAGCTAATTTGTTGTTGTTGTTGTTGTAGTAGAGATGGGGTCTCTCTATGTTGCCCAGGCTGGTCTGGGTTATGAGATTGGCTAATTTATGTATTTTTGGTAGAGATAGGGTTTCACTATGTTGCCCAGGCTGGTCTCAAACTCCTGGCCTCAAGCGATCCACCGGCTTTGGCCTCCCAAAGTGCTGGGATTACAGGTGTGAGCCCTCAGGCCTGGCCAATAAATATATTTTTTAACTTGATAAGGTACATATTAGTAAATCTGGGTCTAGTGATTTTTTAAAAAAGGATATTTGTGGCCAGGCGCGGTGGCTCACGCTTGTAATCCCAGCACTTTGGGAGGCCGAGGAGGGCGGGTCACGAGGTCAGGAGATCGAGACCACGGTGTAAATCCTGTCTCTACTAAAAAAAAAAAAAATACAAAAAAATTAGCCAGGCGTGGTGGCGGGCGCCTGTAGTCCCAGCTACTCGGAGAGGCTGAGGCAGGAGAATGGCGTGAACCCGGGAGGCGGAGCTTGCAGTGAGCCGAGATTGCGCCACTGCACTCCAGCCTGGGCGACAGAGTGAGACTCTGTCTCAAAAAAAAAAGGATATTTGTATATGCTTGCATATTAAAAAAAATTAACTCTGGAAGGGTAGAAAAGAGATTGGTTATGGTGTCTGTTTCTGGAAAGGGGAACTGCCTGGCTAGAAGCAAAGAGTAGGAGGGAGACTTACCTTATCCTATATTGTCTTTTGTCCTCTTATATTTGGGTAGGTTCATATTATGTATCCCCCTCCCAAATAATTCTTTTTATTTTGGAGAATTCACATTAAAAAAGAAAACTCATCTGTTGGTATGATCACATATGATCATGAAGTTCCCTTGTTCTTTGGGAACTTCTCTAGATCCTTGCTTCTTTGAATGTGGTCCAGCACCTGCAGATTAAGCATTAACTGAGTGCCTCAGGTTAGACATGCAGACTGGCCTACTGAAGGAGAATGCGCTTTTAGCAAGATGCACAGGTGATTCTGCGTACACATTAAATTTAAGAAGCATAGCTCTAGACATCATCATACTACCTACCACACTATTGCGATATTTTCATTTTTTCCCCTTCTAGGCTGTGAGCTACATAGATACGTTGTCTTTTATAACTCCATCCCCTAAACTTACACAGTAATTGGTACAGATTACACACTCAATAAATGCATATAAAATGCATAAAATAGGGATTATGGCACACCTTCTAAGAGGTTGTTTGCTTTTGGAAGAGGGCTGCGCCTGAGGCTGGCTGGCTGTGTTTCATTCCTAGGTTTGCGTCAACTATTACCCTCTAGCTAATGACAGAAAGCCCTCCATCATGGACCTACCAGCACCATCTGTCATCTCAACCACATAGCAAATGCTTTTTCATCTCTTGATGGAACTGTTAACTTGTTAGGGAATATATATATTTTTCAAGTCAGAGATCAGAGAGTGGTTTATTTGGTGGTTTAGGTTGGGATATTAGGAACATCCCAGAAAATCCTTAAAAATAGGGCAAAGGAGAATGAAATTAGATTAGGCCACAGCCATTATTCCTTGCCTAGAAGAGACGAGAAGGCTAGAAAGAGATCTGAAATTTGTCAGGCATAGAGTGAGAAAGTGGAAGCAAGGGGATAGGAAGGGTGGCAAGAGTAGAAGGCAAGAGTAGAAGACAAGATAACAAAGATCCATATGGGAAGAATGGGTATTTTCCATCACCATCAGGCCCAAGGACAGAGAAGAGAAGGAAAGTTTGAGTCCCATCTAGAGCTTGATGCCTGCTAAGTGCCTACCAAATTGAGTGCAAATGCTTTAGCCTGCATTCAAAACTCTCTACATAATGTCCAAATCTCACCCATCAGCCACACTTTCCATTACCCCCTGTGCATACTGCATCACTTAATATTTGTCCTCGCTGATCTGGATCATTTCTAACAATGTCCTATTGACCTGGACTGTCATCTTGTCTGATGTCCTTCTATAAAAATCCTACCAACCCTTCAAGTCTCTTTCAAAATGCCCTACTTCTTTGAAGGCTTTTTTCTTTTTCCTTCAATGGATGCCTGGTTCTGCCCCTTTGTAGAGAAGACGCTTTTGTGACTTTTATCTTCAAGTCTAGTTATTTGTGTACTTGATTCCTTTTATTCAACTGCAAATGTGACTTGCTTTTCTGTCTCTTTCAATTTCCTGGAGCAGAGTCCCAAAATGCAGATCAATGCCCAAGACATTTATTGGATAAGATAGGTGAAAAGCATTTAGTTCATTGCAGTGAACTGATAGATACCTTACTGGAGTGCTTTCCTTCTAAAAAATCATCTCTCACTCTATTTTAAAACTTTGAAGATATTCTTTGTCAGGCAAATCAACTTCCTTTTCTGTCTGCTGGTCTTCATTGAACCATATCTTGGTCCCATGAACAATTCAACCTCCGTCTCTTACTGCCAATAGCTCATCTTCAAACATGCATTTAACCTGGTGTACCAACATAGCAGACGGTTCTCACCCATGGTTTTAATCATTCACAAGTGGCCTAGGAAATTGATGACACGCTGTAATTTATAATCTTCCTGAGACATGAATTTGTAAGAGCTTCCCGGTGTACAGGAGTGTCATTTGTAGATGAGTGTAACTAGCTGACATCCTAACACATCTCAACACAGCCTTGTTTGCTATTCACTCTAGAATAGGTCACACAGGAGTGAAAGCCCAAAGTCTCAGAGAATTAACGGCCTTAGATAAGCTTGTTTGGCTCCACTGTTGGCTTACATCATATTTAGAAAAATACACTGGTTACCAACATTTTTTTTTTTTTGAGATGGAGTTTCGCTCTTGTTGCCCAGGCTGGAGTGGTGCAATGGTGTGATCTTGGCTCACCACAGCCTCCGCCTCCCGTGTTCAAGCAATTCTCCTGCCTCAGCCTCCCAAGTAGCTGGGACTACAGGCATGCACCACCATGCCTGGCTAATTTTGTATTTTTTTTAGTAGAGATGGGGTTTCTCCATGTTGGTCAGGCTGGTCTCGAACTCCTGACCTCAGGTGACCCGCCCACCTCAGCCTCCCAAAGTGCTGGGATTACAGGCATGAGCCACCGCGCCCGGCCAGTTATCAACATTTTTGGGATACATTTGTCTTAACTAATCCACAGTTTACCTTAGCATTCACTCTTTGTGTTGTATATAGGTTTTCACAAATGCAAAATGTCACGGACCCACCATTACAGCATCATACAGAATAGTTTCACTGCGCTAAGATTGCTGTATGCTCTGCCTGTTCAGCCCTTCCTCCCTCCCCCAGAATCCCTATCTCTATAGTTTTGCCTTTTCCTGATCTTTGTACTGTCTCTATATTTTTGTCTTTCCTTGAAAGTTATGAAGTTGGAATCATAAAATATGTAGGCTTTTTAGATTGGCTTCGTTCACTTAACAATATGCATTTAAGCTTCCTCCATGTCTTTTTGGGGCTGAATAGCACATTTCTTTTTATTGTTGAATAATATTCCATTGTATAGCTGTAACACAGTTTATCATTCACCTATTTAAGGACATTTTGGTTGTTTCTAGTTTTGGGCAGCTAAGAATAAAGCTGCTTCAAGACCAGCCTGGGCAACATGGCAAAACCCCATCTCTACCAAAAAGTACAAAAATTAGCTGGTATGGTGGTGCTCACCTGTAATCTCCGCTAGCTACCTGGGGGGCTGAGGTGGGAGGCTCACCTGAGCCTGGGAAGGTTGAGGCCACACTGAGCCATGATTAAGCTACTGCACTCCAGCCTGGGTGACAGACTGAAACCCTATCTGAAAAAAAAAAAAAAAAGAATAAAACTGCTATAACATTTGTGTTTAGGTTTTTGTGTGGACATATGTTTTAACTTCCTTTGGAAAAACACCTAAGTGTTGCTTGCTGGATCATATGGTAAGTCAATGTTTAGTTTTTTAAGGAACTGTCAAACTGTCTTTCAAAATGGCTGTGTCATTTTGCATTCCCAACATCAATAAATGAGAGTTCCTGTTGTTCCACATCTTGGCCAACATTTGGTATTGTCAGTGTTTTGGATATTGGACATTCTAATAGGTGCATAGTGGTATTTCATTGTTTATTTTGCAATTTCCTTATAATATATGATGTTGAGCCTTTTTCATATGCTTAATTGCCATCTGTATATGATCTTTGATGAAGTATCTGTTCAGATCTTTTGCTGAGATTTTAAAAGGAGGTTGTTCATTTTCTTATTGTCAAGTTCTAAAAGTTCTTCGTAAATTTTGGATTACAAATCCTTTATCAGATATGTATTTTGCAAATATTTTCTTCCAGTCTATAGCTTGTCTTTTTCATTTTCTTAACAATATCTTTCAAAGAACATAAGTTTTTAATTTAATAAAGTTCAACTGATCATTTTTTTCTTTCATGGATTGTGCTTTCGGTGTTGTATCTAAAAAGTCATCACCAAGCCCAAGGTCATTTGGATTTTCTTCTATATTATCATCTAAAAGTTTTATAGTTACATGTTTTACATTTAGTTCTGTGATCTACTGTGAGTTAATATTTGTGAAAGGTGTAAGATCTGTGTCTATGCTTGTTTTATGTTGTTTTGTTTTGCATGTACACATTCAGTTGTTCCAGCACCATTTATTAAATAGACTATCCTTGTTCCATTGAATTGCCTTTACTCTTTTGTCAAAGATCACTTGACTAAATTTTTATGGATATATTTTTAGGCTCTGTTCCATTGATCTGTTTGTCTATTTTTCTACTAGTATCACACTGTCTTGATTATTGTAGCTTTATAGTAAGCCTTAAGTTGTGTTAGCCTTCTGGCTTTGTTGTTGTTGGGTTTTTTTTGTTTTTTGTTTGTTTGTTTGCGATAGCGTTTTGCTCTGTCACCTGGGCTATCAGGCAATCTTCCCACCTCGGCCTTTCAAGTAGCTAGGACTATAGGCACACACCACCACACCCAATTAATTTTTTAAAACCAGTTTTGTAGAGATGGGTTCTTGCTATGTTGCTCAGGCTGATCTTGAACTCCTGGCTTCAAATGGTCCTTCTGCCTCAACTTCCCAAAGTGTTGGGATCACAGGTGTTGGGATCACAGGCTGTGAACACTTAGCCTGTTCTTCTTTTATATTATGTTAGCTGTTCTAGGTCATTTGCTTTTTCATATAAATTTTAGAATCAATTTAAAATAACTTGCTGGAATTTTGATTGAGATTGTGTTGAATCACAACACAATATATATCAGGTTGGGAAGAACTGATATCTTATCAATAATGAGTTTTTCTATCCATGAACATCAAATATCTATCCATTTATTTAAATCTTAATTGATTTCTTTCATCAGAATTTTATAGTTTTTCTCATATAGCTCTTATACATATTTTGCTAGTCTTACACATATTTTGTTAGTTTTATACCTAAGTATTTCATTTTTTGGTGCTAATGTAAATGGTATTGTGTTTTCAATTTCAAATTCCAGTTGTTCATTGCTGGCAAATAAGAAAGCAATTGACTTCTGTATATTAACCTTACGTCTTGCAACCTTGTTATAATTATTTATTCATTTCAGGAAATTTTTTTTTTTTTTTTTTGAGACGGAGTCTCGCTCTGTCGCCCAGGCTGGAGTGCAGTGGCACGATCTCGGCTCACTGCAAGCTCCACCTCCCAAGTTCATGCTATTCTCCTGCCTCAGCCTCCCGGAAGCTGGGACTACAGGCGCCCGCCACCACGCCCAGCTAATTTTTTTTATTTTTAGTAGAGACAGGGTTTCACAGTGTTAGCCAGGATGGTCTCAATCTCCTGACCTAGTGATCTGCCCTCCTCGGCCTCCCAAAGTGCTGGGATTACAGATGTGAGCTACCGGGCGCCCGGCCTTCTTTTAGTTATTTTTAAATGAACAATTAAATTATTTTTTACTATAGTCACCCTATTATGCTAACAAATATTAGGTTTTATTTATTCTTTCTAACTATTTTTTTGTACCCATTAACCATCCCCACCCCCCACCACCCTTCCTAGCCTCTGGTAACCATCCTTCTACTCTCTATCTTCATGAGTTCAATTGTTTCCATTTTTAGCTCCCACAGATACTTGAGAACATGCCATGTTTGCCTTTCTGTGCCTGGCTTATTTCACTTACCATAATGACCTCCAGTTCCACCCATGTTTTTGCAAATGACAAGATCTCATTCTTTATTATGGCTGAATGGTACTCCATTGTGTATATGTACCGTATTTTCTTTTTCTATTTGTCTATTAATGGACCCAGATTGCTTTCAAATCTTGGCTATTGTGAATAGTGCTGCATTATTTCCTTTTCTTGTCCTATTGCATTAGCTAGGACTTCCAGGATAAAATAAAAATACATCATGTTAAGATCTATATTTCTGGCTTGTCTTAGGAAAAAAATTAGAGAACTGGGCATGCAGCCCGTCTTGGCAGCCTTTGGCTAGAATTGAGCAATGATTACCCTTTTTAAGTGGGGTATCTTCTTCTAGTTCACTGCAGTCTTTACCACTTCCTGGTAATAAACACTTTATCTCTTTGTGAAAAATGACATTTGAGATTAAACTTTCTCTTTAAATTGAAAAACATGGTCCAGGGATACCAGGATCTGTACAAAAATCAGAGAAAACTCTCTATGGACATGTGACTTGGAAGACAGTCAGGAGCCTCCACAGACAGCTCCCCATTATAAATTTGGAGGTTCACTAAGATCTCCAAATATCCCCTGGTATGTTTTTGACCTCCTAAACAGGCAGCCCCCATCTTATCTCACCTCAGTCACAGAAACCCATTCTATCCCCTAGATCTTAAAACTCAGCTCTTATGCTCCCTATCTTTGGACTATAAAGCCTCACTCAGCTCTCACCCTTGAGCTTGGTCCATACCTTTCCCTTGCCCTCTATTATTGCCATTTGGTAGTAGTGCCACATGCATGTCACTCTTCCTGCCTCTGCAATTGTTATTGTACAGAATACCTGGGTGTCATAGGAATCCAGTGAGGCGAACCTATGTTGTTAGTGCTCTAACTCCACCGTGATTACTCTAGAATACATTTGTACTTCAGTTCAGTTGTACTATGGAAATTTATCACCATGATTACACCATTTATTTATGGAAACATGTATTGGAATTCCAAACGAATAACTTCAGATGAAATACAACCTGTTGCTGCATTGAGGCCACCTGCAGCCCAGTAAGTACAGGAAGACCATTTTGACAAACAGACGTCAACCGCTTCAGAGTTTTGTGCCAGGTGGGACAAATCTGGAGTTTGTGTGTAGAGCTGTATCATGTCACTGTGTGTGTGTGTGTATGTGTGTGTTCACATGCAGCATGTGTGCCGACATGAGCATTCTCATGTGTACGTGTGTAGAGGATGAGAGAGGAAGCAGCATCACATCATCACAGTTCACCCACCTAACATTCTTTGTTTTTTTGTTTTTTTATTTTTGAGGCAGAGTCATGCTCTATCACCCAGGCTAGAGTGCAATGGCTTAATCTCGGCTCACTGCAGCCTCCACCTCCTGGGTTCAAGTGATTCTCCTGCCTCAGCCTCCCAAGTAGCTGGGATTACAGACACCCACCACAATGCCCACCTAATTTTTGTATTTTTAGTAGAGATGTGGTTTCACCATGTTGGCCAGGCTGGCCTCAAACTCCTGACCTCAAGTGATCCGCCTGCCTTGGCCTCCCAAAGTGCTGGAATTACAGGCGTGAACCAGCTCACCTGGCCTACAGTTCACCCAATGTTCTGATTGGAACATTTTGCTTCTAAGAACTTTGGCCCTTACAGGTTTCATTTTCTTTATTCTTTGCATTTCCTTTTTTCTTTGCAGCTGAGTGTCATCTGTTGCAAATAGCCAACTAGCTTCAAGGATCCCCTTTTGAATTTCAGAAGAAAATTAACTGGGTCACAGGGTAATGAAGATAAGTATGGGCAAACTTCTTGAAGCTCTAAGCAGCGTTTCTCAATCTGGATGCACATAAGAATCACTAGAGGCTGGGCATGGTGGCTCACACCTGTAATCTTAGCATTTTGGGATGCAGAGGCGAGTGGATCACTTAAGGCCAGCCTGGTCAACATGGCGAGACCCCATCTCTACTAAAATACAAAAAAAAAACCTAGCCGGGTGTGGTGGCACATGCCTGTGGTCCCAGCTACTTTGGAGGCCGAGGCAGGATAATCGCTTGAACCCAGGAGGCGGAGGTTGCAGTGAGCCGAGACCACGCCACTGCACTCCAGCCTGGGTGACAGAGTGAGACTCCGTCTCAAAAACAAACAAACAAAAAACCTACCAATGCCTGGGCCCTACTTCAGACCAATTGAATTAGATTCTCCAGAGTGGGGCCCAGGAAGTAAGTGTGTAGACACACCCACACACAGATGTTTTAATGGAATGTGCAAATTGGGTTGAGAACTGCTTCAGGTGGTTTAAATGTGCAAATTGGGTTGAGAACCACTTCTCTAAAGTTGTGATGCTCAAGCCTGTGCCTTTTCAGGTGTGATGCTAGCACCCAATAAGCTTATTTGAGCAAGGATCCTATATCCACTCCCACAGAGGAACAGTTTATAGATGCCTTTCTTTTGTGACATTACAGGCATCTGACACATTAGGAGAGAACTACGTTTCCTTTTTCAGTGTTCTTTCAAAGGAGGAGGAGGAGAGACAATTGAAACCCAGCAAGGTAATTGAAGCAAATAACTCCAGGCACAGATAACAAAAAGTTCCTCCGCATATCCATTAAATAAAAGCAATTGTTCTTTTAGAGGAAACATAATTTGTACTAAGTCTTCTCCTCTCTGAAATTACCTATACATTTCTAAATTAACTCGCAGGTGCTGAGACATTTCTGGTTGAAAGAACAGTCTGCTTCTCCTGACCCCCTCCTCCAAAATGATTTTCTTTTATTTCTTTCTTTTTTTTTTTTTTTTTTTTTTTTGGTACAAGGTGGGAAAGCAGGAGGAGAGGAAGTAGACGAAGTTCTTTATGTGTTCAAAGGGAACACATGAAATCTTATCAAATCACGAATCCAATTAAAATACTTTCTGTCTGGCTCATTCAACAGTTGGGTAAGAGCTAGAAAGGGAGAGAATTTATGAGTATTAGTTCCATTAGAAAGATTGGTCAGTATCTGGTGTGCCTAGGATGGGTCAAGCCTCCAGAAGAGGGTAATTTGTGGAATAAACAACCAGAAACCAACACCCAATGTCTTAATCAAAACAGGGGGTCATATCCAGTTACTATCCCAAGTAAACCAGGAGTGAGGAAAGCTGATCTGCTTTAGAAACAAAACTGACTTTCTTCTGGGTTGGGGAATTATGCTCCATCCTCAGGGGCTGGGATATCCAGTCAGGGGTGCTGATTCATTCTCTCTGAATCCACAGGTGGGGACCTTAGAGTTCATGACTCTGGGGTAAGGAGAAATTGAGGAGGCTGAATGACATGGTTTGGATCTGCGTCCCCACCCAAATATCATGTTCAGTTGTAATCCTCAATGTTGAAGGTGGGGCCTGGTGGGAGGTGCTTGGATCATGGGGGCAGATTTCCTCTATGGTGCTGTTGTTGTGATAGTGAGTTCTTCTGAGATCTGTTGTTTAAAAGTGTGTGACACCTCCCTTTCTTCTCTTCCTCCTGCTCTGGCCGTGTGAAGTGCCTGCTCCCCCTTCACCTTCCACCATGATTGCAAGTTTCCTGAGGCCTCCGCAGAAGCCAAGCAGATGCCAGCATCATGCTTCCTGTACAGCCTGCAGAACGATGAGCCAATTAAAACTCTTTTCTTTATAAATTACCCTGTCTCAGGTATTTTTTATAGCAGTGCAAGAATGAACTAATACAGTGAATATCTGGGGCAGTGGGGGAAACAGAAGTAAGGCATGAGTAGGAATGAGAGATATGGGAGATGGGAGAGGGGTCCACACTTAGATTCTATCTGTAACTCCTTTACTCTTGCTGCACACTGACTCTTCTCTGAGCTAGGAGATGCTCATATGGACTGCAGAAATTTGGCTCTTGTGTTTAGAGTGGAATGGTGTCCTGAGCTCTTGCTGGTCATTGATGAGTACAGGGAAGAGGGCATGGCTACAGGGACTGGTCAGCTGGAATCACCATCACATCAGGAAAAATGACCGAAGAGCCACGCTCTAAGGATGCTGTCATCACAGCAGGAGACACATAGTCTTCTACGCTGTCATTAACACAGCTCCTATCAGACTTGCCCTGACAGGCCAGTTTAGTTAGAGTGGAGAGACTCACTGGGGATGAAGAGACTGGGGCCCATGAGGCACTGACACAGGCAGGACAGTGAGAGAGCCGAGGAGCAGGAGGACTGGGAGCCATGGTCCCCAATACACAGTCTAGTGTACCAACCTTGTTTCTTATCTCTGCGAACTTTGACTTTTCTTTTTTGCAGAACTTGACTTCAGGATTCTAAAAATAAAAAGAAAACAACAAAAAGGCCTGGCATGGTGGCTCCCTTCTGCAATCCCAGCATTTTGGGAGGCCAAGGCAGGAGAATCACTTGAGCCCAGGAGTTTGAGACCAGCCTGGGCAACATAGTGAGACCCCATCTCTATTTAAAAAACAAAACAAATAAAAAACAACAAAAATAATATCCATGCATAGTCATACATCTAGTATATACCAGGCACACACAACAACTCTTTTGCTTATTTTCTGTTGCACATACTAACCCTCCCCTCACCCACTCCCTGCCCTTATCTTTCTCTTCAGCTTCCTGTTGGGTTTGGCCAAGGATGGGAGACAGTAATGGAGGTCAGAGAATCACAGGACAGAAAAATAGGGGTATTTGTTTTCCACATCTCCATGTCCATAGCCCCTAGGCCAGAACCATTTTTCATGGCCTTACAGAATGCCCCATTTATTGCCATGATACCTGTATTAGTCCATTCGTGCACTGCTATAAAGAAATACCTGAGACTGGGTAACTTATAAAGAAAAGAGGTTTAATTGGCTCATGGTTCTGCAGGCTGTACAGGAAGCATGGCTGGGGAAGCCTCAGGAAACTCACAATCCTGGCGGAAGGTGAAAGGGAAGCAGGCACACCTTACAGGGCTGGAGCAGGAAGAAGGGAGTGAATGGGGAGGAGCTACACACTTTTAAACAACCAGGTCTTGTGAGAACTCACTCACTATCACAAGAACAGCAAGGGGGAAATCCGTCCATGATCTAGTCACCTCCCACCAGGCCCCTCCTCCAACACTGGAAATTACAATTCAACATGAGATTTGGGTGGGGACACAGAACCAAACCATATCAGCATCCCTCACAGCACTGCCTCCTTTGAATGAACTCACATGCCAAAGGAAGGGTGGCGGAGATGGGCCTAGAGAAAGCAAGTAGCTGCCCCGTGCCCCTCAGCTAGAAAAGGGAGTCAACAGTCAAACCAGAGTTGATCCTGAACTCCCTGCTGTTTCCACCAAAGTGGCTGCACCTCATTATGGCCATGGTGGATACGTCTTCTAATATCATGGCAAAATGTTTGCCCTGCATTGAGCCTCAACAAAGGTGATTTAAAATGTTACCAGGAGAAAACAGGATGTTGTAGTGGAAAATGCATTGAACTGAATGAGGGTGGTGAGGTTTGAGGGCTGTCTCTTGCTGTCTGAGACAACAAGTGGGTATGTTACCTCACTTCTCTTGACCTCAGTTAGTCCTCCCCAA
Organism: Nomascus leucogenys; assembly: GCF_006542625.1. NCBI lineage: Eukaryota > Metazoa > Chordata > Mammalia > Primates > Hylobatidae > Nomascus > Nomascus leucogenys. Next base: position 53,365 of record NW_022096059.1, read on the forward strand.
CAGAAGGAGGGCAGAGAGCCAAAGGGGAGGTTGTGACCACCCTGGCTCAGGGATGCTTCCCACCCACATCCAGTCACCATTAACCAGAGCAATTCCATGTGCAGTTGGGTCCTCATTCCTTCTCCTTTGCAAGGTGAATCTTGATTCTGTTCACCCCCATCTGAATGGCTATGTGCTTTGGTGGAAGAACCCCCTCAGAAGGGACCTTTATCAGTCCCTCATACCTGTTGACCTCGTTTCCCTTTCCAAGGGACTGCTTTGCATGGGAGAGTAAGGCACTTCTGGCTGAAAAGATGTAAGGGAAACTTGCAAGAGGCTCTCTGGGAAGGGATTCCTTGCTCTTAAGAAGTTACACAAGTGAAGGGATTTCTCTGTTTCCCACAGAAGCCACGAGGAGAGCCATCTTAAGAGGACACCACTCTATGGATAGGAAAGGGGATAGATGCGAGGAATCTGGGTCCTTGTTGTTGGCATTGGCCCCTTATTTAAATAACCCTGGAACTGCCCTCTCTCACCTAACTTCTGGTTTTATGAAATAGTAAATGTTCCTACAATGTGTGGGTAATGTATTCAAACTCCTATGGTTCAAACTCTTTTCTGCTGGGTCTTCAGACTGTGGTTCTTATATTCACTTCTAATATCCAAGGACATTGTCTAAGGGAGACAGTTCTGTCCTGATCATTTTTGGATCTTCTTATTTTGTTCTTTTCCAAACTACTATGTATTTCCTTTAAACGGTCACCCCAGCCAGGTATGGTCAAGTATCATATAATAAAAACTCTAAAAATTTAGGACTCACTGTCTTCTGAATTTGCTGCCTTTACTGTTCTCTATTCTCAATTCTCCCAGCTTTAAACATTTTCTCCATTACCCAGTATTCAACTCTCTCTCTTCCTCGGGTTTGACTTTGAGTCCTGCCTTTTCTATTTCGGCTTTAACTTCCCATTGGTTAAGATCCAGGGACTGAAGATTCTACTGTCTTCCCATGATTTTGGTAATGTCCCTAGGATTTTCCCTCCCATTTCCTGCCTCCGTATTATCTCCTTGATTCCCTTCTGGGTCATCTCAGGAGCTTTGCTTCTAATCCTTTTTTTGCTGGGGTTTCTCTTCTGGGCTCTACTGCTAGCACATCTGCTTGCTCAGTCCAGAGGCTTTATCCAGTTGCTGGGACTCTGCAGTCTGTCTGCACTGGCTCTAAGTTCCTCCCTTAAGTGCTGAGTTGTCATCAGCTCTGCTTCCCAAGAGGGTTGCTCCTCTTCCGTGTGCACTTTATGAAAAAAGCCAGCAGCAGCTGTTACCTAGGAAGAGTTTCTCCCTCTGCGGAGTTCTGCACAGTTGTCTCTGCCCCTTCTCTGACGGACAGAAATGTAAATCTTGCTCTGGATATTTTTGATGCAAAGAGACACACTCTCTAACGACACAACTCTGTTTTATGCTGCTGACCACCTTCTCATCCCCAGGCTTAGAAACCAGGCCTCCTTATGTTTAGTATTAGATATTTTAGGTATTTTGGTATTTATATGAGAACTACATTAGGAGCTGAGAGGTATGCAAAAATGTACAAAAAGTCTCCCTGCCCTTGTTTTAGTAGGAGATGCCTGCCTACCTTCCAGCTCTTAAATTCCGTGCTTCCAAATAAGACAGTAAAATATTCCACTTTATGGATTGCTAACAGATTCTTGGACTGAAGAAAAGTCACCCTTAACACACCTGATTGGATAACAACGCAAAGTACAGTGGTATAACATGTGCTATGCATTGTCTTTTCCTTCTAAAAACTCATTTTATGAAACTCCTTAATTGAATCAGGCTTGAACTTCCTGTGGCATAAAACCAAATAGAATTACACCAATGCTAAAAATGTAAATGTATCCCAGATACCACTGACTGATGTATTCATGGGAACATTTAAGCCTGAAGACTTGCATGCACGCATTTTGATGATAAAGCAGAGCCCAACGATCAAGCATTTGAGATAGAAACATTTATGGGAAATTTTTTTAAATCCTCTGTTTTCTTAGGATTTTAAAACTAGTTTTGACTTTGAAAGCCTAGAATGTCAGATCTGGGAAGATCTCGAAGAGATCATTCATTCATTCTTCAGATGGTGAAAGGGTGCCTGGAGGAGTAGAGACCATCCAAAGGCATTCCAAGTACTAATGGAGCCGAGGCCAGGTCAGTTCAGCACACCTGCATTCAGTTTCTACTTTGTGCCTGTGACTGCCCTGGACATTGAGATCCAGACGTAAAGACACAATGACTGGTCTTGAGGTCGCCCCCAAAGTGTTCAGATGTCCAGGTCAGTTCTTCTTCTGCTTTCTTTCTCAATTCCAAATAGATTTATTGAGAAATAGGAAACTCTATATTTTATTTAATAATTGGTCAGGCATGGTGGCTCACACCTGTAATCCCCCGAGGTGGGCAGATCATGAGGTCAAGAGATCAAGACCATCCTGGCCAACATGGTGAAAACTCGTCTCTACTAAAAATACAAAAATTCGCTGGGTGTGGTGGTGCACGCCTGTAGTCCCAGCTACTCAGGAGGCTGAGGCAGGAGAATCGCTTGAACCCAGGAGGCGAAGGTTGCAGTGAGCCGAGATCCAAAATAATAATAATAATAATAATAATAATGATAATAATAATAACAACAACAAAGCATGCTTAGGGGAGCAGGAAAAAATAAAGGAATATCTTCCTATCTCCTAGTCTTGAGACCCATTCCCCCAGCAGAATCCTACACTGAATGGCAGAGGGTCAATTAGCTCTGCCCATTGCAACTTCTTTCAGTGCCCATAATTCCACTGCAGAAGATTGATTCTTATTATTCATTCATAACACATCAATGGATAGCCACAGCCTGGTGACATTTCGGCTCATCACCCTCTCCCTGTTCAGTGGCAGGTTAGGGGATATCCTTTGCAGAATGCATGTATGACATGCTTATTTTCCTTTTTGGGGGGTGAGAAAAGCGAGAGAAGGCAGCAACCCAAGTAGGAAAATTGCTCAGGGTGATGCTACTCTACTAGTGTGAAGATTTTGGCTCTGATGTTGGAACCTGCTATCTCTCTTTTAGTGCTGTTGCCAGGCAGACTTGTTACTGACACAAATTTTCCTCCCTGATAAGTTGAACTCTCCCCCCTCCCAACTTCATTATGCCTGCTGCCGGAGCTCTGCTATAGAGGAAGCCATGCCAGACACTGTGATTCACGTGCCTAAAATATCAACTGGCCTGAGTATGCGAGTGAGGCGATAAATCTGGAAAACATAAATCAGATCATCAGATGCTGTATCTGTTCCTGCACACAGGCTGCAGCAGCCATGGCAAAATGCCCTCCAACTCTGGGGGCTACACCCAGGTGGAGGTTAAAGGATATGACTTACAGACCAAGGAAAGGTGGGTGAGGAGGACCAGAGCTGAAATGCAGAAGAGGCCTTAAAACCACTGACATTCAGCACAGACACCAGACATGAGACTGGATTCAGCCTCTAAGACTGCAGGGAGAGGCTGGACAAGGAAGCGTAAAGAGAGGTCCCGAAATCTTCTAATGTAAAGAACCTGGGCCAATGTGTAGTCCCTGAATCTGGACATGAGAGAGAAGACAGGCTTCAGCTTCACTAGGAACTCTGTCAAGATGGAAAATAGAATTTACAGACTCTGGTAGGTGGAGAGCCTCCTTAAAGAACACTCTGGAAAAAACCAACCAACACTGCCCTTCCTTTAGTGAACAGAGAAAAGCGCTCCCATTGAGCCACTTAATCATTCCAAAGCACAGAAGAGAAGGGCCTTATCTCTATAGCTGAGGCTGGGCCATCAGATCACAGGCTTTCTTGACCTGGGCCTGGGGACAACTGGCTTGTTCACAAATGACAGTGCCTCCAGGTCTGACATGCCAGGATTACTAGATCCAAAGTAGTTTTAGAACCATAGGAAAGTAAGGAGGGTTCATAGCTCAAATTTCTAAACCTCAAGCCCTGTTTTGCCAGGGTTAGGTCCTGCTGCATCAATATGACTCTACCCAAAAATCACATCATACCCTATGGGGCTTTGTGCCTGGAGATGCAGGAGAATAACTGGGAGTAGACAGGAAATAGGCGTACGATGAGGTGGAGCTGGGAGCAGCATTGGATATCCATTTAAGGAAATTAAGCAGCGATCCAGGTTCCACCCCAAAATGTCCAAGAGTTACACCCTAGGGAGCAAAGGAAGACCCATGAGTGGATTGAAAGGCTCCACCTGACATCATGGTATCAGATGAATATGGCCAGTGCACCTGTCTCCAGGCATCAGCCAGTGAGAACATCTCAATGCACCACAAGGTGAAATGCTGAGAAATTCATTGTAGCTGATCTCTTTTGCTACTGTGACCTGTCAGCAAAAACAATGGAAAGATAATTTTCCCCTTTCCCTTCCAGGAAAGGCAGCCAGGGCTTTGTGTTCCCAGACCTGGGTGCCTTGACTCCAGGCAGGGAATTTCCAGCTATTTGTGAATCAGGCCCACCTGGGGGAATTAAGGCGGCTTCCAAGAAGGGAAAGGGGTAAGGTATAGAAGTTTTTGTTCTTTGTAAGAGCATGCCAGGGCCTGACCCTGAGGAGGTGGTTGGATCCTGGGAACTTGGAAAACAAGAAAGGGTAGGTTTGTGGGATTCTTCAGATAGCCTGTCCCCTAAACTTTGTGACCCAGCCAGATAAGAGATGGCTGTGAATGTTCACTGATCTTAAACACTGTGGCTTTGGGAGCAGGATTAAGTGTTCTCTTAGGGTGCCTGGGGATGTGGAGAGGAGCCTCAAAGGCCATCTTTGTGGTTGCCTGGAGCAGAAATACCCAACAGAGGTAGGGACTTTCCTTTAGTGAACAGAGAAAAGTGCTTCCATTGAGCCACTTAATCATTCCAACACATGTGTCATGTCAACACATGACAGAGACTTCAAAGAGAAGAAACAGCCACATGACAAGAATGACCCAACTGATGGACAATAAGCTGCTGAATGAGTTAACCTTGATGATCCGCCAGGTCCAAGACTTATAATTCTACATGGCCTCTGTCTCCTCTTTGCAAGCTGATCACGATGCAGAATGACTGACGCAGCACCCATGAACTTCCAGATCACAAGCATGCTCTGTTCTCCTTCCTACCTGGGCTGGGGTGACAGTTGTACAGCTGTGCACCATCTGAGTGCCACCATCTAGTGGTAAGTCCATGAGTGTGGATACTGGGGGAAGACATGGGTTGCAGATTGGCCAGGTCCAAGGTGCTGACAAGAAACATTACAAAAGCTTTAGATTTAACTTTAAAAGCTTCTATTCCTTTCATTGTCAGAATGTGAAGCCCACAGCTGCACATCATCAGGCACCAACATGCAGGGGGCCATATCCTTGTTTGCACAGGAAGCTCCTGCCTACTCTGTATTGCTCTAGAGTCACACCACTGAGCCAGCCAAGGTCTTGACTCTGGCCCTGACACATGGCTGGCTTTGACTTTGCTTTCTGAGTTCAGCTCATTTCCTGGGTCATCTCCCCAGTAAAGACAGCACTGCCTCATTAAGGCAGGTGCTCAGCTGGTCATGCTCAAAGTCCCTCGATGCCCTATGACTGGTCAGCGATCTCAAGGGATGAGATGTGTGGGTGTCAGTTGGCTTCCTCGTGTCCCAGTGCTGTCCCCTTCACCTCTCTTTATCCCACTTTCTAATGTTCACCCTCTCTTCTCCATTAGTAAACTCCCAAGACTTCTTTAAGGTCGACCTTAAACACCCTTCTCTGGGATCTTTCCCAAAACCCCAGGCAGAACTCACTGCTTCTACCTCTACACTTGGTCCGTGATTTTATTTCATTGTAGATTATAGTTAATTGCTTACCTATCTTCCTTTCTTTTCTTTCTTTTTTTTTTTTTTTGAGATGGAGTTTCGCTCTTGTCACCCAGGCTGGAGTGCAATGTCTATCTTGGCTCGCTGCAACCTCCACCTCCCGGGCTCAAGTGAGTCTCCTGCCTCAGCCTCCCAACTAGCTGGGATTACAGGCGCCCGCCACCACACCTGGCTAATTTTTGTATTTTTAGGAGAGATGGGGTTTCACCATGTTGGCCAGGCTGGTCTCGAACTCCTGACCTCAGGTGATCCGCCCTCCTTGGCCTCTTAAAGTGCTGGGATTAAGGCATGAGCCACCATGCCTGGCCTCTTTCTCACTTAAAAAATCCTTGGAGAAAAATAAGCCATCTTTTACTAATTCCCTGAGCCTTGTGTAAATATAAGTGTAGTAAGTATTTTTCCTTATGTCATTTACAAATTCATTTAAAAAGAAATACTGTGTAGGTGGAAAGCCCAAACTAGGGAAATATCTGGTTTCCAAGAGATCATAAGCTATCCACATCAAAAATTCTGGTAAAATTGCCTGTGGAAAGAGAAATTTTGTGTTTTAGAAAAATTGTAGTAAAATATATGTTAACATAAAATTTACCATTTTAACTATTTTATGTGTACAATTCTGTGGCCTTAAGTACATTCACATTGTTGTTCAACCATCACCACCATCCCTCTCCAGAATGTTTTTATCTTTCCCAACTGAAACTCAGTATCCGTTAAACAATAACTCTTCATTTCCTCCCTCCCCCCCAGTCCCTGGCCGCCGCCATTCTACTTTCTGTCTCTATGAATTTGACTACTCTAAGTACCTCATATAAGTGGGATCGTATTTGTCCTTTTGCGACGGGCTTGTTTCACTTAGCATAATGTCTACAAGGTTCATCCATGTTGTAGCGTGTGTCAGAATTTCCTTCCTGTTTAAGGTTGAATCATATTCCTTGTATATGTATACCACATCTGACTTAGCCATTCATCTGTCAACAGACACTGGATTGCTTCCACCTTTTGGCTATTGCTACTATGAATATGAGCATAAAAATATCTGTTCAAATTTCTGCTTTCAATTATTTTGAGTACATAGCCAGAGGTAGAATTTCTGGTAATTCTCTCTTTAATTTTTTGAGGAATCACCATACCATTTCCCATGGTGGCCATACCATTTTAGAGACCCACCAACAATGCACAAAGATTCTAATTTCCCCATACCCTCACCAACGCTTGTTCTTTTTTTTTTTTTTTAAATGGAGTCTTGCTCTGTTGCTTAGGCTGGAGTGCAGTGGCCAGAGCTTGGCTCACTGCAACCTCCGCCTCCCGGTTCAAGAGATTCTCCTGCCTCAGCCTCCCACATAGCTGGGATTACAGGTGACTGCCACCGTGCCCAGCTAATTTTTTTGTATTTTTAGTAGAGACGGGGTTTCACCATGTTGTCCAGGCTGATTTCGAACTCCTGACCTTGTGATCTACCCACTGTGGCCTCCCAAAGTGCTGGGATTACAGGCATGAGCCACCACGCCTGGCCTCTTTTTTTTTTTAATATCCATCCTAACGGGTGTGAAGTGATATCTCATTGTGGTATTGATTTGCATTTCCCTAATGATTAGTGATGTGGAACAAAAGATAAATTTCTTTACTAAATATTTTTTAGATTATTAAAGAAATATATCATATACTGTAGAACATTTGGAAAACACAGAAACAAAAATTAAAGGAAAGTATAGGAACATACAAGAGAAAAAAAACTTTAATTACCTAGAGGTAAATACTGTTAACATTTTAGGATATCTTTTCAATCTTTTTTCCATGTAAATGAATTTTTCTGGCAAGAATTAATTTTCTTGCTTCCTTTCTTCCCTCCCTCCCTCCCTCCCTCCTTCCTTCCTTTCTTTCTTTCTTCCTTTCTTTTCTCTTTTTCTTTTCTTTTCTATTCCTTTTTTTCTTTTCTTCCCTCTGTGGCCCAGGCTGGAATCTAGTCGGCTCGCTGCAGACTCCCTGCCTCCGGCTCCCGTGATTCTCCTGCCCCGGCCTGCGGGCTGCCTGGGATTGCCGGCGCGCGCCACCACGCTGCCTGCTCTTTCTCCTTTGGCTGGAGGCGCGGTTTCGCCATGTTTGGCCAGGCTGGTCTCCAGCTCCTGACCCCGAGTGCTTCTGCCCGCCTCGGCCCTCCCGAGGTGCTGGGACTGCAGACGGAGTCTCGCTCACTCGGTGCTCGGTGTTGCCCGGGCTGGAGTGCGGTGGCGTGGTCTTGGCTCGCTGCAGCCTCCGCCTCCCAGCCGCCTGCCTTGGCCTCCCAGGGTGCTGGGATTGCAGCCTCTGCCCGGCCGCCGCCCCGTCTGGGAGGTGGGGAGCGTCTCTGCCTGGCCGCCCATTGTCTGGGATGTGAGGAGCGCCTCTGCGCAGCCGCCCCGTCTGGGAGGTGAGGAGCTTCTCTGCCCCAGCCGCCACCCTGTCTAGGAAGTGAGGAGCGTCTCTGCCTGGCCGACCATCGTCTGGGATGTGAGGAGCACCTCTGCCGGCGCCCCCGTCTGGGAAGTGAGGAGCGCCTCTGCCCGGCCGCCCATCGTCTGGGGAAGTGAGGAGCGCCTCTGCCCGGCCGCCCATCGTCTGGGAAGTGAGGAGCGCCTCTGCCCGGCCGCCCCGTCTGGGAAGTGAGGAGCGCCTCGCCCGGCCGCCCGTCTGGGAAGAAGTGAGGAGCGCTCTGCCCGGCCGCCCCCGTCTGGGAAGAAGTGAGGAGCGCCTCTGCCCGGCTGCCCCGTCTGGGGAAGTGAGGAGCACCTCTGCCCGGCCGCCTCGTCTGGGAAGCGAGAGCGCCTCTGCTGGCCGCCCCGTCTGGGAAGTGAGGAGCGCCTCTGCCCGGCCGCCCATCTCTGGGAAGTGAGGAGCGCCTCTGCCTGGCCGCCCCGTCTGGGAGGTCTACCACGGAGGACAGAAGCAATGTGGGGGCTGGACGTGGTGGCTCACGCCTGTAGTCCCAGCACTCTGGGAGGCAGAGGCGGGTTGATCACTTGAGGCTAGGAGTTCGAGACCAGCCTGGCCAACATGGCGAAACATATGAAAAATACAACTGACAAACCAACCAACCAACCCAGCGACAACAAAACAGGTCTACCCTGGAGTCATACTCTAATTTTTTCTATTTTCCTCCCTTTCTGATCCTTTATCCCACTTTCTTTTTCTTCCTCTTCCTTCTCCTTCTTTGTCAAATAGAGGATTGAGTTATTATCATTGATCCATACAAAGTCCCTCTCTCATTTATTTTCTTTAATTCCCACTCCCCATTTCTATTCCCCATCTTCCCATGTGCAACCTTCCTAATATGTTTGATATGCATGTTCGTTTGTATGTAGTTTTAGAAAATGTTTATGTTTTTGTGTGTGCAAAAAAAATTAATAAAATAAAAAAATGCAAAAAAAAAAAAAAGAATTAATTTCTTAGCAAGAAGCCCCCATCCAACTCTGCCCCAGAAGAAAACTTTTTGTTCAGTGAGTTATATGCTAAGTTCCCTGAGGGGTATGCTGGAGAAAAAGATATGTCGTTAGTTTTTTATTTAATACTGGGTTTTTTTGTTGTTTTCTGGTTTGTTTTTTTTGTTTTTTGTTTGTTTTTTTGTTTTTTTTGGCTGAGCAGGCATGAAACAAAGAGTAAGAGTCGAATTGCTCAGGCAATGAGACTTTTAGGCTGTTGATGCTGGAAGGAAAGCATTCAACCAGAGAAAAGTAAACAGGTGAGGTGAGGCTGCTGGCAAAGGAAGAGAGCTTTGGAGGAAAGAACAGATATCCACGGAAGACCTTGATTACATTTCTGTCATCACACCAGACCTTCAGTAAAATCTTCATTGTTTACCAGTGCATAGCAAAGTACATTTGCTTGCTAGGAACATCAGGAAGGTGCCAGAAAACGAACAAGGATGAAGAACAAAACAAAGGCTCGTCTCAGGGCTGAAGCAGAAAGAGATAGAGCTCATGTGCTTATAGATATGGGCCTTTAGAAAGCTTGGCGGGGGGCTGGGCCCGGTGGCTCACGCCTGTAATCCCAGCACTTTGGGAGGCCGAGGTGGGCAGATCACTTGAGGTCAGGAGTTTGAGACCAGCCTGGCCAACATGGTGAAACCCCATCTCTGCAAACCCCATCTCTGCCCAAAATACAAAAATTAGCCGGGCATGGTGGCACACACCTGTAATCCCAGCTACTCAGAAGGCTGAGACAGGAGAGTCACTTGAACCCAGGACACAGAGGTTGCAGTGAGCCGAGATATTGCACCACTGCACTCCAGCCTGGGTGACAGAGAGAGACTCTGTCTCACACACACACACACACACACACACACACACAAAACAAAACAAAAAAAAACGCTTGGGAGGGACCAGGCAGGGTGGCTCACGCCTGTAATCCCAGCATTTTTGGGAGGCCAAGGTGAGCAGATCACCTGAGGTCGGGAGTTCAAGACCAGCCTGGCCAACATGGTGAAACCCCATCTCTGCTAAAAATACAAAAATTAGCTGGGCGTGGTGGCTCACGCCTGTAATCTCAACTAGTTGGGAGGCTGAGGCAGGAAATTGCTTGAACCTGGGAGGCGGAGGCTGCAGTGAGCCGAGATCATGCCACTGCACTCCAGCCTGGGTGACAGAGCAAGACTCCGTATCAAAAAGAAAAAAAATGCTGGGAGGGTACTGTAGACACTGCTCTGTTAGCATTTCCCCTGTGATTTAATAAGCTTCTAAAGTGTCCTGTCTGCA
>NW_022096060.1:0-1543 GCF_006542625.1 Nomascus leucogenys
AGCTTCTGTGTAGTTTTTATGTGAACTTTTTCCTTTTTCCACTATAGTACTCTTAGCGCCCTGAATGTCCACTTGTATTTTCTACAGAAAGTGGGTTACAGAGCTGCTCAATCAAAACTGAGGTTCAACTCTGTTAGCTGAATGCACAGAACAGTAAGAAGTTTCACAGATTTCTTCTGTGAAGTTTTTATTTGAAAATATTCCTTTTCCACTATAGGCCTCTTAGCGCCCTGAATGTCCAATTGCATTTTCTACAGAAAGAGGGTTTCAGAACTGCTCAATCAAAAGTAAGGTTAAACTCTGTTAGTTGAAAGCACAGAACAGAAAGAAGTTTCACAGAATGCTTCTGTGTAGTTTTTATTTGAAGGTATTACTTTTTCCGCTATAGGCCTCTTAGCGCTCCGAAGGTCCACTTGCATTTTCTACAGAAAGAGTGTTTCAGAACTGTTCAATCAAAATTAAGGTTCAACTGTGTTAGTTTAAAAGAACAGAACCGTAAGAAGTTTCACAGATTGCTTCTGTGTAGTTTTTATTTGAAGGTATTCCTTTTTCCACCATAGGCCTCTTAGCGCCCTGAATGTCCACTTGCATTTTCTACAGAAAGTGTGTTTCAGAACTGCTCAATCAAAAGTAAGGTTGAACTCTGTTAGTTGAATGCACAGAACTGTAAGAAGTTTCACAGATAGCTTCTTTGTAGTTTTTATTTGAACATATACCTTTTTCAACTATAGGCCTCTTAGCGCCCTGAATGTTCACTTGCATTTTCTGCAGAAAGAGTGTTTCATAACTGCTCAATATAAACTAAGGTTCAACTCTGTTAGTTGAATGCACAGAACAGTAAAAAGTTTCACAGATTGCTTCTGTGTAGTTTTTATTTGAACATATTCATTTTTCCGCTATAGGACTCTTAGCGCCCTGAATGTTCACTTGCATTTTCTACAGAAAGAGTGTTTCAGAACTGCTCAATAATAACTAAGGTTCAACTCGGTTAGTTGAATGCACAGAACAGTAAGAAGTTTCACAGATTGCTTCTGTGTGGTTTTTATTTGAAGATATTCCTTTTCCCACTATAGGCCTCTCAGCGCCCTGAATGTCCACTTGCATTTTCTACAGAAAGAGTGTTTCAGAACTGCTCAATAAAACTACCGTTCAACTATGTTATTGAATGAACAGAACAGTAAGAACTTTCGCAGATTGCTTCTGTGCAGTTTTATTTGAAAATATTCCTTTTTCCACTATAGGCCTCTTAGCTCCCTGAATGTCCAATTGCATTTTCTATAGAAAGGGTGTTTCAGAAGTGCTCAATCAAAAGTAAGGTTCAACTCTGTTAGATGAATGCAAAGAACAGAAAGAAATTTCACAGAATGCTTCTGTGAAGTTTGTATTTGAAGGTATTACTTTTCCGCTGTAGGCCTCTTAGCGCTCCGAAGGTCCACTTGCATTTTCTACAGAAAGAGTGTTTCAGAACTTCTCAATCAAAATAAGGTTCAAATCCGTTAGTTGAATGCACAGAACAGAGAGAAGTTTCACAGATAGCTTCTGT
>NW_022096061.1:0-77329 GCF_006542625.1 Nomascus leucogenys
AATTCCACTTGTAGTTTCTACAGAAAGAGTGTTTCAGAACTTCTCAATCGAAAGTATGGTTCAACTCTGTTAGTTGAATGTGCAGATCAGAAGGACGTTTCACAGACTGCTTCTGTGTAGTTTTATTTGAAAATATTCCTTTTCCAATCTTGGCCCCTTAGGTCTCCGAATGTCCAGTTGCAGTTTCTACATAAAGAGTGTTTAAGAACACCTCAATCAAAAATATCGTTCAACTCTGTTATTTGAATGCACGGATCAGAAAGAAGTTTCCCAGAATGCTTCTGTGTAGTTTTTATTTGAATATATTCCTTTTTCCACTGTAGGCCCCTTAGCGTTCTAAATTTCCACTTGCAGTTTCCACAGAAAGAGTGTTTCAGAACTCCTCAATCAAAAGTAAGGTTCAACTCTCTTAGTTGAATGCACAGATCAGAAAGAAGTTTCACATAATCTTTCTGTGTAGTTTTTATTTGAAGATATTCCTTTTTCCACAATTGGCCGCCTAGAGCTCCGAGTGGCCACTAGCAGTTTCTACAGAAAAGTGTTTCAGAACTGCTTAATCAACAGTAAGCTTCACTCTGTTTGCTGAATTCACAGATCTGAAAGGAGTTTCACAGAATGCTTCTGTGTATTTTTATTTAAAGATATTCCTTTTTCCACTATAGGCCCCTTAGCGATCTGAATGTCCACTTGCAGTTTGTACAGAGTCCTTCAGAACTGCTCAATCAAAAGTAAGATTCAACTCTGTTAGTTGAATGCACAGAGTAGACAGAAGTTTTACAGAATGCCTCTGTGTAGTTTTTATTTGAAGATATTCCTTTTTCCACTATAGGCCCCTTATGCTCCGAATGTCCACGTGCAGTTTCTACAGAAAGAGTGTGTCAGAACTCGTCAATCAAAAGTAAGATTCAGCTCTGTTAGTTGAATTCGCAGAGAAGAAAGAAGTTTCACAGCATGCTTGTGGGTAGATTTTATTTGAAGATATTCCTTTTTTCACTATAGGACCCTTAGATCTCAAAATGTCCGGTTGCAGTTTCTGCAGAAAGAGTGTTTCAGAAGTGCTGAATCAAAAGTAAATTTTGACTCCATTTGTTGAATGCACAGATCAGAAATTAGTGTCACAGAATGCTTCTGTGTACTTTTAATTTCAATTTATTCCTTTTTCCAATATAGGCCCCTTTGCGATCCGAATGTCCACTTGGAGTTTCAACAGAAAGAGTGTTTCAGAACTGCTCAATCAAAAGTAAAGTTCAACACTGTTAGTTGAATACACAGATCAGAAAGGAGTTTTACAGAGTGCTTCCGTGTAGTTTTTATTTGAAGATATTCCTTTTTCCGCAATAGGCAACTCAGCGCTCCGAATGTCCACTTGCACTTTCTACGGAAAGAGTGTTTCAGAACTGCTCAGTCAACAATAAGCTTCAATTCAGTTAGTTGATTGCCCAGAACAGAAAGAAATTTCACAGAATGCTTCCGTGTAGTTTTCATTTGAAGATATTCCTTTTTCCACTGTAGGCCCCGTAGCACTCAGAAAATCCACTTGCAGTTTCTACAGAAAGAGTGTTTCAGAATTGATCAATCAAAGGTAAGCTTCAACTCTTTTAGTTGAATGCATAGAACAGAAAGTAGTTTCACAGAATGCTTCTGTGTAGTTTTATTTGAGGATAATCCTTTTTCTACTGTTGGCCCCTTAGCGTTCCGAATGTCCTCTTGCAGTTTCTACAGAAAGAGTGTTTCAGAACTGCTCAATCAAAAGTTAGCTTCAACTCTGTTAATTGAATCCAAAGAACAGAAAGCAGTTTCACCGAATGCTTCGGTGTAGTTTTTATTTGAAGGTATTCCTTTCTCCACAATAGGCTCCTTAGTTCTCGGCATGTCCAAGTGCAGTTTCCACATAAAGAGTGTTTCAGAACTGCTCAATCAAAAGTAAGCTTCAGCTCTGTTAGTTGAATGCACAGAACAGAAAGAAGTTTCACAAATCCTTCTGGGAAGTTTTTATTTGGAGATATTACTTTTTCCACTACAGGCCCCTTAGCTCTCCGAATATCCACTTGCAAATCCAACAGAAAGAGAGTTTCAGAACTGCTCAATCAAAAGTAAGCTTCAACTCTGTTATTTGAATTCAAAGAACAGAAAGAAGTTTCAAAGAATGCTTCTGTGTAGTTTTATTTGGAGATATTCCTTTTCACTATAGGCCCCTTAGCGCTCAGAATGTCCACTTGCAGTTTCTACACAAAGAATATTTCCGATCTGCTCAGACAAAAGCATGCTTGAAATCTGTTAGTTGAATGCACAGAACAGAAAGTAGTTTCACAAAATGCTTCTGTGTAAATTTTATTCAATGATATTCCTTTTTCCTCTATAGGCCCCTTATCGCTACGAATGTCCACTTGCAGTTTCTACAGAGTGTTTCAGAACTGCTCAATCAAACGTAAGCTTCAACTCTGTTAGTTGAAGGCACAGAACAGAAAGAAGTTTCACAGAATGTTTCTCTTTAGTTGTTATTTGAAGATAATACTTTTTCCACTGTAGGCCTCTTAGCGAACCGAATGTCCACTTGATGTTTCTACAGAAAGTGGGTTTCAAAACTGCTCAATCAAAAGTAAGGTACAACCCTGTTTGTTGAATGAACAGAACAGAAACAAGTTTCACAGAATGCTTCTCTGTAGTTTTTATTTGTAGATATTTCTTTTTCCACTATAGGCCCCTAAGCATTCCGAATGTCCACTTGCAGATCCTACAGACTGCTTCAGAACTGCTCAATCAAAAGTAAGTTTCAAATCTGTTAGTTGAATGTACAGAAAAGAAAGCAGTTTCAGACAATGCTTCGGTGTAGTTTTATTTGAAGATATTCCTTTTTCCACGATAGGCCCGTTAGCACTCAGAATGTCCACTTGCAGTTTCTACATAAAGAGTGTTTCAGAACTGCTGAATCAAAAGTAAGCTTCAACACTGTTAGTTGAATACACAGAACAGAAAGAGGTTTCACAGAATGCTTCTGTGTAGTTTTTATTTGAAGATATTCCTTTTTCCACTAAAGGCCCCTTAGCACCTGGAGTGTCCACTTGCAGTTTCTAAAGATAGAGTGTTTCAGAACTGCTCAATCAAAAGAACGCTTCAATTCCGTTAGTTGAATGCACAGAACAGAAAGGAGTTTCACAGAATGCTTCTGTGTAGTTGTTATGTGGAGATAATCCTCTTTCCACTGTAGGCACCTGAGCGCTTCGAATGTCCACTTGCAGATTCTACAGAAAGAGTGTTTCAGAACTGCGCAATCAAAAGTAAGCTCCTACTCTGTTAGTTGA
Organism: Nomascus leucogenys; assembly: GCF_006542625.1. Taxonomy (NCBI): domain Eukaryota; kingdom Metazoa; phylum Chordata; class Mammalia; order Primates; family Hylobatidae; genus Nomascus; species Nomascus leucogenys. The sequence continues at coordinate 3,303 of NW_022096061.1, forward strand.
ATGCACAGAAGAGAAAGAATGTTCACACAATGCTTCTGTGTAGTTTTTATTTGAAGATATTCCTTTTTCCCCTATAGGCCCCTTAGCGCCATGAATGTCCACATGCAGGTTCTACAGAAAGAGTGTTTCAGAAATGCTCAATCAAAAGTAAGCTTCAACTCTCTTAGTTGAATGCACAGAACAGAAAGAAGTTTCACAGAATGCTTCTGTGTAGTTTTTATTTGAAGATATTCCTTTTTGCACTATAGGCCCCTTAGCGCTGCGTATGTCCACTTGTAGATTGTACAGAAAGAGTGTTTCAGGACTGCTCAATCAAAAGTAAGCTTCAACTCTGTTAGTTGAATGCACAGAACAGAAAGAAGTTTCACAGAATGCTTCTGTGTAGTTTTTTTTTGGAGATATTCCTTTTTCAACTATAGGCCCGTTTGCGCTCCGAATGTCCTCTTGCAGTCTCTACAGAAAGAGTGTTTCAGAACACCTCAATCAAAAGTAAGTTTTAACTCTGTTAGTTTAATGCCCACAACAGAAAGAAGTTCCACTGAATGCTTATGTGTAGTTTTTATTTGAAGATATTACTTTTTCCACTGTAGGCCCCTTAGCTTTCCGAATATCCAACTGCAGTTTCTACAGAAAGGGTGTTTCAGAACTGCTCAATCAAAAGTAAGCTTCACTCTGTTAGTTGAATGCACAACAGCAAAAAAGTTTCACAGAATGCTTCTGAGTAGTTTTAATTTGAAGATATTACTTTTTCCTCTATATGCCAATTAGCGCTCTGAGTATCCACTTTCACTTTCTACAGAAAGAGTGTTTCAGAACTGCTCAATCAAAAGCAAGCTTCAACTCTGTGAGTTGAATGTGCAGAACAGAAAGAAGTTTCACAAAATGCTTCTGTGTAGTTTTTATTTTCAGATATTCCTATTTGCACTATAGGCCCCTTAGCGCTCAAAATGAACAATTGCAGTTTCTACAGAAAGAGTGTTTCAGAACTGCTCAATCAAAGGTAATCTTCAAATCTGTTATTTGAATGCACAAAACAGAAAGATGTTTCACAGAATGCTTCTGTGTAGTTTTCATTTGAAGATATTTCTTTTCCCACTATAGGCCCTTAGCGCTCCGAATGTCCACTTGCAGTTTCTACAGAGAGAGTTTTTCAGAACTGCTCAATCAAAAGTAAGCTACAACTCTGTGAGTTGAATGCACAGAACAGAAAGAAGTTTCACAGAATGCTTCTGTGTAGTTTTTATTTGGAAATATTCCTTTTTCCACTATAGGACCCTTAGCACTCAGAATATCCACTTGCAGTTTCTACAGAAAGAGTGTTTCATAATTGCTCCATCAAAAGTGAGCTGAAAATCTGTTAGTTGAATACACAGAACAGAAAGAAGTTTCACAGAATTCTTCTGTGCAGTTTGTATTTGAGGATATCCTTTTCCCAGTATGGGTCCCTTAGCACCCAGAGTTTCCTATTCCAGTTTGTACAGAAAGACTATTTCTGATGTGCTCAAAAAAAGTAAGCTTCAACTCTGTTAGTTGAATGCACAGAACAGTAAGAAGTTTCATAGAATGCTTCTGTGTAGTCTTTATTTGAAGATACTCCTTTTTGCACTATAGGCCCCTAAGCGCTCCGAATGTCCACTTGCAGTTGCTACACAAAGAGAGTTTCAGAACTGCTCAATTAAAAGTATGCTTTAACTCTGTTAGTTGAATTCACAGAAGATAAAGTAGTTTCACAGAATGCTTCTGTGTAGTTTTTATTTGAGGATATTACTTTTTCCACTGTAGGCCCATTAGCTCTACGAATGTCCACTTGCAGTTTCTACAGAAACATTGTTTCAGAAATGCTGAATCAAAACTAAGTTGCAACTCTGTTAGTTGAATGCACAGAACAGAAAGAAGTTTCACAGAATGCTACCGTGTAGTTTTTATTTGAAGATATTCCTTTTTCCACAATAGGCCCCATTTTGCTCTGAATGTCCACGAGCAGTTTCTACAGAAAGTGTGTTTCAGAAGTGCTGAATCAAAAGTAAGAATCAACACTATTAGTTGAATGCACTGAAAAGAAAGGATCTTCACAGAATACTTCTATGTTGTTTTTATTTGGAGATATTCCTTTTTCCACTATAATCCCCTTAGCGCTCCGAATGTCCACTTCCAGTTTCTACAGAAAGAGTGCTTCAGAACTGCTCAATCAAAAGTAAGCTTCAACTCTGTTAGCTGATTGCAGAGAAGAGAAAGAAGTTTCACAGAATGCTTCTGTGTAGTTTTTATTTGAAGATTTTCCTTTTTCCAGTATAGGCCCCTTAGCGCTCCGAATGTCCACTTGCAGTTTCTACAGAAACAGTGTTTCAGAACTGCACAATCAAAAGTAAGCTTCAACTCTGTTAGATGAATGCACAGAACAGAAAGTAGTTGCAGAGAAGGCTTCTGTGTGGTTTTTATTCGGACATATGTCTTTATGCACTTTAGGACCTTTAGCGCTCGGAATGGCAGGTTGCAGTTTCTACAGAAAGAGTGTTTCAGAACTGCTCATTCAAAAGTAAGCTTCAACTTTGTTAGTTGAATGGACAGAACAGAAAGAAGTTTCACAGAAAGGTTCTGTGTAGTTTTTATTTGAAGATATACATTTCTCTACTAAAGACCACTTAGTGCTCCGAATATCCACTAGCAGTTTGTACAGAAAGAGTGCTTCAGCACTGCTCAATCAAAAGTCAGCTTCAACTCTGTTAGTTGAATGCACACAACAGAAAGATGTTTCACAGAATGCTTCTGTGTAGTTTTTACTTGAAGATATCTCTTTTTCCACTATAGGCCCTTTAGCGCTCGGTATGTCAAGTTGCGGTTTCTACAGAAAGAGTGTTTCAGAACTACTCAATCAAAAGCAAGCTTCAACTCTGTTAGTTCAATGGACAGAACAGAAAGTGGTTTCACAGAATGCTTCTGTGTAGTTTTTATTTGAAGATATTAGTTTTTAAACTATAGGCCTATTAGCGCTCCAATTGTCCACTTGGAGTTTCTACAGAAAGAATGTTTCAGAACTGCTCAATCAAAAGTAAGCCTCAACTCGGTTGAATGGAAACAACAGAAAGGAGTTTCACAGAATGCCTCTGTGTAGTTTTTATTTGGAGATATTTCTTTTTCCACTATAGGTTCCTTAGCGCTCGGGTTGTCAACTTGCAGTTTCTACAGAAAGAGTGTTTCAGAACTGCTCAAACAAATGTCAGCTTCAACGCGGTTAGTTGAATGCAGAGAACAGAAAGAAGTTGCACAGAATGCTTCTGTGTAGTTTTTATTTGGAGATATTCCTTTTTCCACTATAGGACCCTTAGCGTTCAGAATGTCCCTTTGCAGTTTCTACAGAAAGAGTGTTTCACAACTGCTCAATCAAAAGTAATCTTCAATCGTGTTAGTTGAAAGCACAGAACAGAAAGAAGTTTCACAGAATGCATCTGTGTAGTGTTTATTTGAAGATATTCCTTTTTCCAGTATAGGCCCCTTAGCGCTCCAAATGTCCACTTGCAGTTTCTACAGAAAGAGTGTTTCAGAACTGCTCAATCAATAGAAAGCTTCAAATCTGTTTGCTGAATGCACAGAAGAGAAAGAATTTTCACAGAATGCTTCTGTGTAGTTTTTCTTTGAAGATATGCTTTTTTCCACTACAGGCCCTTTAGCGCACGGAATCTCATCTTCCAGTTTCTACAGAAAGAGTGTTTCAGAACTGCTCAATCAAAAGTAAGCTTCAACTCTGTTAGTAGAATGCACAGAACAGACAGAAGTTTCACACAATGCTTCTGTGTAGTTTTTATATGTAGATATTCCTTTTTCCACTATAGACCCCTTAGCGCTCCGAATGTCCACTTGCAGTTTCTACAGAAAGGGTGTTTCAGAACTGCTCAATCAAAAGTAAGCTTCAACTCTGTTAGCTGAATGGACAGAATAGAAAGAAGTTTCACAGAATGCTTCTGTGTAGTGTTTTTTTGAAGAAATTCCTTTTTCAACTCAGGCCCCTTAGCGCTCCGAATGTCCACTTGCATTTTCTACAGAAAGAGTGTTTCAGAACTGCTCAGTCAAAGAAAGCTTCAACTCTGTTAGTTGAATGCACAGAACAGAAAGAAGTTTCACTGAAGTCTTCTGTGTAGTTTTAATTTGGAGATATTCCTTTTTCCACTCTAGGCCCCTTAGCGCTCCAAATGTCCACTTGCAGTTTCTACAGAAAGAGTGTTTCAGAACTGCTCAATCAATAGAAAGCTTCAAATCTGTTTGCTGAATGCACAGAAGAGAAAGAATTTTCACAGAATGCTTCTGTGTAGTTTTTCTTTGAAGATATGCTTTTTTCCACTACAGGCCCTTTATCGCACGGAATCTCATCTTCCAGTTTCTACAGAAAGAGTGTTTCAGAACTGCTCAATCAAAAGAAAACTTCAACTGTGTTAGTTGAATGCACAGAACAGAAATAATTTTCAGAGAATGCTTCTGTGTAGTTTTCCTTTGAAGATATGCTTTTTTCCACTATAGGCCATTTAGCGCATGGAGTCTCAACTTCCAGTTTCTACAGAAAGAGTGTTTCACAACTGCTCAATCAAAAGTAAGCTTCAAATCTGTTAGTTGAAAGGACAGAACAGAAAGAAGTTTCACAGAATTCTTCTGTGTAGTTTTTATTTGAATATATTAATTTTTCCACTCTAGGCCCCTTAGCGCTCCGATTGTCCCCTTGCAGTTTCCACAGAATGGGTGTTTCAGAGGTGCTCAATCAAAAGTAAGCTTCAACTCTGTTAGTTGAATGCACAGAACAGAAAGAAGCTTCACAGAATGCTTCTGTGTAGTTCTTATTTGAAAATATACGTTTTTCCACTATAGGCATTTTAGCTCTCTGAATGTCAACTTGCAGTTTCTACAGAGTGTTTCAGAACTGCTCAATCAAAAGTAAGCTTCAACTCTGTTAGTTGAATGGACAGAACAGTAAGAAGTTTCACAGAATGCTTCTGTGTAGTTTTTATTTGGAGATATCTCTTTTTCCACTATAGGCCCATTAGTGCTCCGAGAGTCCACCTGCAGTTTCTACAGTAAGGGTGTTTCAGAACTGCTCAATCAAAAGTAAGGTTCAACTCTGTTAGTTGAATGCACAGAACAGTAAGTAGTTTCACAGAATGCTTCTGTGTAGTTTTTATTTGAAGATATCCCTTTTTGCACAATAGGCCCTTTAGCGCTCGGATTGTCAACTTGCAGTTTCTACAGAAAGAGTGTTTCAGAACTGCTCGATCAAAAGTAAGCTTCAATTTTTTAGTTGAATGCACAGAACGGAAAGAATTTTCACAGAATGCTTCTGTGTAGTTTTTATTTGAAGATATTACTTTTTAAACTACCGACCCCTTAGCGCTCCGAATGTCCACTTGCAGTTTCTTCAGAAAGAGTGTTTCAGAACTGCACAATGATAATTAAGCTTCAACTCTTTTAGTTGAATGCATGGAACAGAAAGAAGTTTCACTGAATGCTTCTGTGTAGTTTTTATTTGGAGAGATTCCTTTTTCCACTATAGGCCCCTTCGCGCTCAGTATGTCCACATGCAGTTTCTACAGAAAGGGTGTTTCAGAACTGCTGAATCAAAATAAAGCTTCAACTCTGTTAGTTGAATGCATGGAACAGAAAGTTGTTTCACAGAAAGCTACTGTGTAGTATTTATTTGAAGATATCCATTTTTCCACTATATGCCCTTTAGCGCACGGAAGGTCAACTTCCAGTTACTGCAGAAAGAGTGTTTCAAAACTGCTCAATCAAAAGTAAGCTTCAACTCTGTTAGTGGAATGGACAGAACAGGAAGAAGTTTCACAGGATGCTTCTGTGTGGTTTTTATTTGAATATATTCCTTTTTCCACTACGGGCCCCTTTGCTTTCAGAATGTCCACTTGCAGGTTCTACAGAAAGAGTGTTTCAGAACTGCTCAATCTAAAGTAAGATTCAACCCTATTAGTTGAATGCACAGAACAGAAAGAACTTTCACAGAATGCTTCTGTGTAGTTTTTATTTGGAGATATTTCTTTTTCTACTACAGGCTCCTTAGCGTTCTGAACGTCCACTTGCAGTTTCTACAAAAAAATAGTTTCAGAACTGCTCAATCAAAAGTAAGCTTCAACTTAGTTAGCTGACTGCACAGAACAGAAAGTAGTTTCACAGAATGCTTCTCTGTAGTTTTTATTTTTAGATATTCCTTTTTCCACTATAGGCCCCTTAGCGCTCCTAATGTCCTCCTGCAGTTTCTACAGAAAGGGCGTTTCATAACTGCTCAATCAAAAGTAAGCTTCAAATCTGTTATTTTAATGCAGAGAACAGAAAGAAGTTTCACAAAATGCTCCTGTGTAGTTTTTATATGAAGATATCCCTTTTTCCACTATAGGCCATTTAGCGCTCGGAATGTCAACTTGCAGTGTCTACAGAAAGAGTGTTTCAGAACTGCTCAATCAAAAGTAAGCTCCAACTCTGTTAGTTGAAAAGACAGAACAGAAAGAACTTTCACTGAATGCTTCTGTGTAGTTTTTATTTGAAGATAATCCTTTTTCCACTATAGGCCCCTTAGCGCTCCGAATGTCCACTTGCAGTTTCTAAAGAAAGAGGGTTTCAGAACTGCTCAATCAACAGTAAGCTTCAACTCTGTTAGTTTAATGCAGAGAACAGAAAGAAGTTTCACAGAAGGCTTCTGGGTAGTTGTCATTTGGAGATAATCCTTTTTCCCCAATAGTCCCCTTAGTGCTCTGAATGTCCACATGCAGTTTCTACAGAAAGAGTGTTTCACAAGTGCTCAAAAAAAGGAACCTTCCACTCTGTTAGTTGAATGCAGAGAACAGAAAAAAGTTTCGCAGAATGCTTCTGTGTAGTTTTTATTTGAATATATTCCTTTTTCCACAATAGGCCCCTTAGCCCTCAGAATGTCCCCTTGCAGTTTCTACAGAAAGAGTGTTTCAAAACTGCTCAATCAAAAGTAAGCTTCAACTCTGTTAGGTGAATGCACAGAACAGAAAAAAGTTTCACAGAATTCTTCTGTGTAGTTTTTATTTGAGGATATTCCCTTTTCCACAATTGGCCCCTTAGTGTTCGGGATGTCCTCTTGCAATTTCTACAGAAGGAGTGTCTGAGAAATGCTCAGTCAAAACTAAGCTTCAACTCTGTTAGTTGAATGCACAGAACAGCAAGAAGTTTCATAGAATGCTTCTGTGTAGTTTTTATTTGAGGAAAATGCTTTTTCCACAATTGGCCCCTTAGGGTTCGAAATGTCCTCTTGCTGTTCCTACAGAAAGAGTGTCTCAGAATTGCTCAATCAAACGCAAGCTTCAACTCTGTTAGTTGAATGCACAGAATTGAAAGAAGTTTCACAGAATGCTTCTGTGTAGTTTTTGTTTGGCGATATTCCTTTTTACACTTTAAGCAAATTAGCGCTCCGAATGTCCACCTGCAGTTTCTACAGAAAGAGTGTTTCAGAACTGCTCAATCAAAAGCTTCAACTCTGTTTGTTGAATGTACAGAAGAGAAAGAAGTTTCACAGAATGCTTCTGTGTAGTTTTTATTTGAAGATATTCCTTTCTCCACTATAGGCTCCTTAGCCTTCAGAATGTCCACTTGCAGTTTCTACAGAAAGAGTGTTTCAGAACTTCTCAAACAAAAGTAAGCTTCAACTCTGTTAGTTGAATGCACAGAACAGAAAGAAGTTTCACATAATGCTTCTGTGTAGTATTCATTTCGAGATATTGCTCTTTCCACTATAGGCCCCTTAGCGCTCAAATGTCCACTTGCAGTTTCTACAGAAAGAGTGTTTCAGAACTGCGCAATGAAAAGTAAGCTTCAACACTGTTTGTTGAATGCACAGAACAGAAAGTAGTTTCACAAAATGGTTTTGTGTTGTTTTTATTTGGAGATATTTCTTTTTCCACTATAGGCCCCTTAGCGTTCAGAATGTCCACTTGCAGTTTCTACAGAAAGAGTGTTTCAGAACTGCTCAGTCAAAAGTAAGCTTCACCTCTGTAAGTTTAATGCACAGAGCAGAGAGAAGATTCACAAAATGCTTCTGCGTAGTTTTTATTTGGAGATATTCCTTTATTCGACTATAGGCCCTTTAGCGCTCCGAATGTCAACTTGCACTTTCTAGAGAAAGAGGGTTTCAGAACTGCTCAATCAAAAGTAACCTTCAACTCTGTTAGTTGAATGCACAGAACAGTAACAAGTTTCACAGAATGCTTCTGTGTAGTTTTTATTTGGAGATATTTCTTTTTCCACTATAGGCCCCTTAGCGCTCAGAATGTCCACCTGCAGTTTCTACAGAAAGGTCTTTCAGAACTGCTCAATCAAAACTAATCTTCAACTCTGTTAGCTGAATGCACAGAACAGAAAGAAATTTCAGAGAATGCTTCTGCGTTGTTTTTATTTGAAGATATCCCTTTTTCCACAATACGCCCTTTAGCATATGGAATGTCAACTTCCAGTTTCTACAGAGAGAGTGTTTCAGAACTGCTCAATCAAAAGTAATCTTCTACTCTGTTAGTTGAAAGGACAGAACAGAAAGTAGTTTCACTGAATGCTTCTGTGTAGTTTATATTTGAAGATATTCCTTTTTCCACAATAGGCCCTTTAGCGCTCTGAAAGTCCACTTGCAGTTTCTACAGAAAGAGGGTTTCAGAACTGCTCAGTCAAAAGTAAGCTTCAACTCTGTAAGTTTAATGCACAGAGCAGAGAGTAGTTTCACAAAATGCTTCTGCGTAGTTTTTATTTGAAGATATTCCTTTTTCGACTATAGGCCCTTTAGCGCTCCGAATGTCAACTTGCAGTTTCTACAGAAAGCTGTTTCAGAACTGCTCAATCAAAAGTAAGCTTCAACTCTGTTAGCTGAATGCACAGAACAGAAGGATGTTTCAGAGAATGCTTCTGTGTTGTTTTTATTTGAAGATATCCCTTTTTCCACTATAGGCCCCTTAGCATATGGAATGTCAACTTCCAGTTTCTACAGAGAGAGTGTTTCAGAACTGCTCAATCAAAAGTAAGCTTCTACTCTGTTAGTTGAAAGGACAGAACAGAAAGAAGTTTCACTGAATGCTTCTGTGTTGTTTATACTTGAAGATATTCCTTTTTCCACTATAGGCCCCTTAGCGCTCCGAATATCCACTTGCACTTTCTACAGAAAGAGTGTTTCAGAACTGCTCAGTCAAAAGTAAGCTTCTGAATGTGTTTGCTCTTGCTTTTCTAGTTCTTTTAATTGTGATGTTAGGGAGTCAATTTTGGATCTTTCCTGCTTTCTCTTGTGGGCATTTAGTGCTATAAATTTCCCTCTACACACTGCTTTGAATGTGTCCCAGAGATTCTGGTATGTTGTGTCTTTGTTCTCGTTGGTTTCAAAGAACATCTTTATTTCTGCCTTCATTTCATTATGTACCCAATAGTCATTCAGGAGCAGGTTGTTCAGTTTCCATGTAGTAGAGCGGTTTTGAGTGAGTTTCTTAATCCTGAGTTCTAGTTTGATTGCACTGTGGTCTGAGAGACAGTTTGTTATAATTTCTGTTCTTTTACATTTGCTGAGGAGAGCTTTACTTCCAATTATGTGGTCAATTTTGGAATAGGTGTGGTGTGGTGCTGAAAAAAATGTATATTCTGTTGACTTGGGGTGGAGAGTTCTGTAGATGTCTATTAGGTCCACTTTATGTAGAGCTGAGTTCAATTCCTGTATATCCTTGTTAACTTTCTGTCTCGTTGATCTGTCTAATGCTGACAGTGGGGTGTTAAAATCTCCCATTATTATTGTGTGGGAGTTTAAGTCCCTTTGTAGGTCACTCAGGACTTGCTTTATGAATCTAGGTGCTCCTGTGTTGGGTGCATATATATTTAGGATAGTTAGCTCTTCTTGATGAATTGATCCCTTTACCATTATGTAATGGCCTTCTTTGTCTCTTTTGATCTTTGTTGGTTTAAAGTATATTTTATCAGAGACTAGGATTGCAACCCCTGCCTTTTTCTATTTTCCAGTTGCTTGATAGATCTTCCTCCATCCCTTTATTTTGAGTCTATGTGTGTCTCTGCACATGAGACGGGTTTCCTGAATACAGCACACTGATGGGTCCTGACTCCTTATCCAGTTTGCCAGTCTGTGTCTTTTGATTGGAGCATTTAGCCCATTTACATTTAACGTTAATATTGTTATGTGTGAATCTGATCCTGTCATTATGATGTTAGTTGGTTATTTTGCTCGTTAGTTGCTATAGTTTCTTCCTAGTCTCGATGGTCTTTACAATTTGGCATGTTTTTACAGTGGCTGGTACCGGTTGTTCCTTTCCATGTTTAGTGCTTCCTTCAGGAGCTCTTTTAGGGCAGGCCTGGTGGTGACAAAATCACTCAGCGTTTGCTTGTCTGTAAAGTATTTTATTTCTCCTTCACTTATGAAGCTTAGTTTGGCGGGATAGGAGATTCTGGGTTGAAAATTCTTTTCTTTAAGAATGTTGAATATCGGCCCCCACTCTCTTCTGGCTTGTAGAGTTTCTGCTGAGAGATCAGCTGTTAGTCTGATGGGCTTTCCTTTGTGGGTAACCCGACCTTTCTCTCTGGCTGCCCTTAACATTTTTTCTTTCATTTCAACTTTGGTGAATCTGACAATAATGTGTCTTGGAGTTGCCCTTCTCGAGGAGTATCTTTGTGGCGTTCTCTGTATTTCCTGAATCTGAATGCTGGCCTGCCTTGCTAGATTGGGGAAGTTCTCCTGGATAATATCTTGCAGAGTGTTTTCCAACTTGGTTCCATTCTCCCCATCATTTTCAGGTACACCAATCAGACGTAGGTTTGGTCTTTTCACATAGTCCCAAATTTCTTGGAGGCTTTGTTCATTTCTTTTTATCCTTTTTTCTCAAAAGCTAGCAGAAGGCTAGAAATAACTAAAATCAGAGCAGAACTGAAGGAAATAGAGACACAAAAAACCCTTCAAAAAATTAATGAATCCAGGAGCTGGTTTTTTGAAAAGATCAACAAAATTGATGGACCGCTAGCAAGACTAATAAAGAGGAAAAGAGAGAAGAATCAAATAGATGCAATAAAAAATGAAAAAGGGGATATCACCACCGATCCCACAGAAATACAATCTACCATCAGAGAATACTACAAACACCTCTATGCAAATAAACTAGAAAATCTAGAAGAGATGGATAAATTCCTCGACAAATACACCCTCCCAAGACTAAATCAGGAAGAAGTTGAATCTCTGAATAGACCAATAACCGGTTCTGAAATTGTGGCAATAATCAATAGCTTACCAACCAAAACGAGTCCAGGACCTGATGGATTCACAGCTGAATTCTAAGAGAGGTACAAGGAGGAACTGGTACCATTCCTTCTGAAACTATTCCAATTGATAGAAAAAGAGGGAATCCTCCCTAACACATTTTATGAAGCCAGCATCGTCCTGTTACCAAAGCCAGGCAGAGACACAACCAAAAAAGAGAATTTTAGACCAATATCCTTGATGAACATTGATGCAAAAATCCTCAATAAAATACTGGCAAACCGAATCCAGCAGCACATCAAAAAGCTTATACTCCATGATCAAGTGGGCTTCATCCCTGGGATGCAAGGCTGGTTCAACATACGCAAATCAATAAATGTAATCCAGCATATAAACAGAACCAAAGACAAAAACCACATAATTATCTCAATAGATGCAGAAAAGGCCTTTGATAAAATTCAACAATGCTTCATGCTAAAAACTCTCAATAAATTGGGTATTGATGGGACGTATCTCAAAATGATAAGAGCTATCTACGACAAACCCACAGCCAATATCATACTGAATGGGCAAAACCTGGAAGCATTCCCTCTGAAAACTGGCACAAGACAGGGATGCCCTCTCTCACCGTTCCTATTGAACATAGTGCTGGAAGTTCTGGCCAGAGCAATCAGGCAGGAGAAGGAAATAAAGGCTATTCAATTAGGAAAAGAGGAAGTCAAACTGTCCCTGTTTGCAGATGACACGATTGTATATCTAGAAAATCCCATTGTCTCAGCCCAAAATCTCCTTAAGCTGATTAGCAACTTCAGCAAAGTCTCAGGATACAAAATCAATGTACAAAAATCACAATCATTCTTGTACACCAATCACAGACAAACAGAGAGCCAAATCATGAGTGAACTCACATTCACAATTGCTTCAAAGAGAATAAAATACCTTGGAATCCAACTTACAAGGGATGTGAAGGACCTCTTCAAGGAGAACTACAAACCACTGCTCAATGAAATAAAAGAGGATACAAACAAATGGAAGAACTTTCCATGTTCATGGGTTGGAAGAATCAATATCGTGAAAATGACCATACTGCCCAAAGTCATTTATAGATTCAATGCCATCCCCATCAAGCTACCAATGACTTTCTTCACAAAATTGGAAAAAAACTACTTTAAAATTCATGTGGAACCAAAAAAGAGCCCACATCGCCAATCAATCCTAAGCCAAAAGAACAAAGCTGGAGGCATCAAGCTACCTGACTTTAAACTATACTACAAGGCTACAGTAACCAAAACAGCATGGTACTGGTACCACAACAGAGACATAGATCAATGGAACAGAACAGAGCCCTCAGAAATGATGCCACATAGCTACAACTATCTGATCTTTGACAAACCTGACAAAAACAAGAAATGGGGAAAGGATTCCCTATTTAATAAATGGTGCTGGGAAAACTGGCTAGCCATATGTAGAAAGCTGCAACTGGATCCCTTCCTTACACCTTATACAAAAATTAATTCAAGATGGATTAAAGACTTATATGTTAGACCTAAAACCATTAAAATCCTACAAGAAAACCTAGGCAATACCATTCAGGACATAGGCGTGGGCAAGGACTTCATGTCTAAAACACCAAAAGCAATGGCAACAAAAGCCAAAATCGACAAATGGGATCTCATTAAACTAAAGAGCTTCTGCACAGCAAAAGAAACTGTCATCAGAATGAACAGGCAACCTACAGAATGGGAAAAAATTTTTGCAACCTACTCATCTGACAAAGGGCTAATATCCAGAATCTATAATGAACTCAAACAAATTTACAAGAAAAAAACAAACAACCCCATCAAAAAGTGGGCAGAGGACATGAACAGACACTTCTCAAAAGAAGACATTTATGCAGCCAGAAAACACATGAAGAAATGCTCATCATCACTGGCCATCAGAGAAATGCAAATCAAAACCACAGTGAGATACCATCTCACACCAGTTAGAATGGCCATCATTAAAAAATCAGGAAACAACAGGTGCTGGAGAGGATGTGGAGAAATAGGAACACTTTTACACTGTTGGTGGGACTGTAAACTAGTTCAACCATTGTGGAAGTCAGTGTTGCGATTCCTCAGGGATCTAGAACTAGAAATACCATTTGACCCAGCCATCCCATTACTGGGTATATACCCAAAGGACTATAAATCATGCTGCTATAAAGACACATGCACACGTATGTTTATTGCGGCACTATTCACAATAGCAAAGAGTTGGAACCAACCCAAATGTCCAACAACGATAGACTGGATTAAGAAAATGTGGCACATATACACCATGGAATACTATGCAGCCATAAAAAATGATGAGTTCGTGTCCTTTTTAGGGACATGGATGAAACTGGAAAACATCATTCTCAGTAAACTATCGCAAGGACAAACAACCAAACACCGCATGTTCTCACTCATAGGTGAGAATTAAACAATGAGAACTCATGGACACAGGAAGGGGAACATCACACTCCGGGGACTGTTGTGGGGTGGGGGAGTGGGGAGGGACAGCATTAGGAGATACACCTAATGCTAAATGACGAGTTAATGGGTGCACGAAATCAACATGGCACATGGATACATATGTAACAAACCTGCAAATTGTGCACGTGTACCCTAAAACCTAAAGTATAAAAAAAAAAAAAAAAAAAAAAAAAAAAAAAAGTAAGCTTCAACTCTGTAAGTTTAATGCACAGAACAGAGAGAAGTTTCACAAAATGCTTCTGCATAGTTTTAATTTGAAGATATTCCTTTTTCCACTATATGCCCTTTAGCGCTCCAAAAGTGCACTTGCAGTTTCTGCAGAAAGAGTGTTTCAGAACTGCTCAGTCAAAAGTATGTTTCAACTCTGTAAGTTTAATGCACAGAACGGAGAGAAGTTTCACAATATGCTTCTGCGTAGTTTTTATTTGAAGATATTCCTTTTTCCACTATAGGCCCTTTAGCACTCAGAATGCCAACTTGCAGTTTTTACAGAAAGAGAGTTTCAGAACTGCTCAATCAAAAGTATGCATCAACTCTGTTAGTTGAATGGACAGAACAGAAAGAAGTTTCACAGAATGCTTCTGTGTAGTTTTTATTTGAAGATATACCTTTTTCCACTGGATGCCCAATAGCGCTCCGATAGTCCACCTGCAGTTTCTACAGAAAGAGTGTTTCAGAACTGCTCAACCAATAGTAAGCTTCAACTCTGTTAGTTGAATGCACAGAACAGAAAGAAGTTTAACAGAATGCTTCTGTGTAGTTTTATTTGAAGATATTCCTTTTTCCACTATAGGCCCCTTAGCTTTCAGAATGTCCACTTGCAGTTTCTAGAGAAAAAGTGTTTCAGAACTGCTAAATCAAAAGTAAACTTCAACTCTGTTAGTAGAATGGACAGAACAGTAACAAGTTTCACAGAATGCTTCTGTGTAGTTTTTATTTGGAGATATTCCTTTTTCCACTATAGGCCCCTTAGCGCTCATATTGTCCACCTACAGTTTCTACAGAAAGAGTGTTTCAGAACTGCTCAACCAATAGTAAACTTCAACTCTGTTAGCTGAATGCACAGAACAGAAAGAAGGTTCACAGAATGCTTCTGTGTTGTTTTTAGTTGAAGATATCCCTTTTTCCACTATAGGTCCTTTAGCATAGGGAATGTCAACTTCCAGTTTCTACAGAGAGAGTGTTTCAGAACTGCACCATCAAAAGTAAGCTCCTACTCTGTTAGTTGAAAGGACAGAACAGAAAGAAGTTTCACTGAATGCTTCTGTGTAGTTTATATTTGAAGATATTCCTTTTTCCACTATAGGCCCCTTAGCGCTCCGAATGTTCACTTGCAGTTTCTACAGGACGAGTGTTTCAGAACTACACAATGAAAAGTAAACTTCAACTCTGTTAGTTGAATGCACAGAACAGAAAGACGTTACACAGAATGGTTCTGTGTAGTTTTTATTTGGAGATATTCCTTTCTCCACTATAGGCTCCTTAGCCCTCAGGATGTCAACTTGCAGTTTCTACAGAAAGAGTGTTTCAGAACTGCTCTATCAAAAGTAAAATTCAACTCTGTTTGTTGAATGCACAGAACAGTAACAAGTTTCACAGAATGCTTCTGTGTAGTTTTTATTTGGAAATATTTCTTTTTCCATTATAGGCCCCTTAGCGCTCTCAATGTCCACCTGCAGTTTCTACAGAAAGGTGTTTCAGTACTGCTCAATCAAAAGTAAGCTTCAACTCTGTTAGCTGAATGCACAGAACAGAAAGAAGTTTCAGAGAATGCTTCTGTGTTGTTTTTATTTGAAGATATCCCTTTTTCCACTATAGGCCCTTTAGCATACGGAATGTCAACATCCAGTTTCTACAGAGAGAGTGTTTCAGAACTGCTCAATCAAAAGTAAGCTTCTACTCTGTTAGTTGAAAGGACAGAACAGAAAGAAGTTTCACTGAATGCTTCTGTGTAGTTTATATTTGATGATATTCCTTTTTCCAATATAGGCCCTTTAGCGCTCCGAATGTCCACCTGCAGTTTCTACAGAAAGTGTGTTTCAGAACTGCACAATGAAAAGTAAACTTCAACTCTGTTAGTTGAATGCACAGAACAGAAATAAGTTTCACAGAATGGTTCTGTGTAGTTTTTATTTGGAGATATTACTTTCTCCAATATAGGCTCCTTAGCGCTCAGAATGTCAACTTGCAGTTTCTACAGAAACAGTGTTTCAGTACTCCTCCATCAAAAGTAAGCTTCAACTCTGTATGTTTAATGCACAGAACAGAAAGAAGTTTCACAAAATGCTTCTGTGTAGTTTCTATTAGTAGATATTCCTTTTACCACTATAGGCCAATTAGCGCTCCGAATGTCCACCTGCATTTTCTACAGAAAGAGGGTTTCAGAACTGCTCAACCAATAGTAAGCTTCAGCGCTGTTAGTTGAATGCACAGAACGAAAGAAGTTTCACAGAATGCTTCTGTGTAGTTTTTATTTGGAGATATTCCTTTTTCCACTATAGGCTCCTTAGCGCTCAGACTTTCTAATTGCAGCTTCAACGGAAAGTGCGTTTCAGAACTGCTCAATAAAAAGTAAGTTTCCATTCTGTAAGTTTAATGCACAGAACAGAAAGAAGTTTCACAAAATGCTTCTGTGTACTTTTTATTTGAAGATATTCCTTTTTCCACTATAGGCCCCTTAGCGCTCCGAATGTCCACTTGCAGTTTCTACAGAAAGAGTGTGTCAGAACGGCTCAGTCAAAAGTAAGCATCAACACTGTAAGTGTAATGCACAGAACAGAGAGAAGTTTCAAAAAATACTTCTGCATACTTTTTATTTGAAGTTATTCCTTTTTCCACTATAGGCACTTTAGCGCTCACAATGTCAACTTGCAGTTTCTACGGAGTGTTTCAGAACTGCTCAATCAAAGGTAAGCTTCAACTCTGTTAGTAGAATGGACAGAACAGTAACAAGTTTCACAGAATGCTTCTGTGTAGTTTTTATTTCAAGATATTTCCTTTTCCACTATAGGCCCATTAGCGCTCGGAATGTCCACCTCCAGTTTCTACAGAAAGAGTGTTTCAGAACTGCTCAAACAATAGTAAACTTCAGCTCTGTTAGCTGAATGCACAGAATAGAAAGAAGGTTCACAGAATGCTTCTGTGCTGTTTTTAGTTGAAGATATCCCTTTTTCCAATATAGGCCCTTTAGCATACGGAATGTCAACTTCCAGTTTCTACAGAGAGTGTTTCAGAACTGCACCATCAAAAGTAAGCTTCTACTCTGTTAGTTGAAAGGACAGAACAGAAAGAAGTTTCACTGAATGCTTCTGTTTAGTTTATATTTGAAGATAATCCTTTTTCCACTATAGGCCCCTTAGCGCTCCGAATGTTCACTTGCAGTTTCTACAGGACGAGTGTTTCAGAACTACACAATGAAAAGTAAACTTCAACTCTGTTAGTTGAATGCACAGAACAGAAAGACGTTACACAGAATGGTTCTGTGTAGTTTTTATTTGGAGATATTACTTTCTCCACTATAGGCTCCTTAGCGCCCAGGATGTCAACTTGCAGTTTCTACAGAAAGAGTGTTTCAGAACTGCTCTATCAAAAGTAAAATTCAACTCTGTTAGTTGAATGCACAGAACAGTAACAAGTTTCACAGAATGCTTCTGTGTAGTTTTTATTTGGAGATATTCCTTTTTCCATTATAGGCTCCTTAGCCCTCTCAATGTCCACCTGCAGTTTCTACAGAAAGGTGTTTAAGTACTGCTCAATCAAAAGTAAGCTTCAACTCAGCTGAATGCACAGAACAGAAAGAAGTTTCAGAGAATGCTTCTGTGTTGTTTTTATTTGAAGATATCCCTTTTTCCATTATAGGCCCTTTAGCATACGGAATGTCAACTTCCAGTTTCTACAGAGAGAGTGTTTCAGAACCGCTCAATCAAAAGTAAGCTTCTACTTTGTTAGTTGAAAGGACAGAACAGAAGGAAGTTTCACTGAATGCTTCTGTGTAGTTTATATTTGAAGATATTCCTTATTCCACTATAGGCCCCTTAGCGCTCCGAATGTCCACTTGCTGTTTCTACAGAAAGAGTTATTCAGAACTCCACAATGAAAAGTGAACTTCACCTCTGTTAGTTCAATGCACAGAACAGAAATAACTTTCACAGAATGGTTTTGTGTAGTTTTTATTTGGAGATATTCCTTTCTCCACTACAGGCTCCTTAGCGCTCAGAATGACAACTTGCAGTTTCTACAGAAAGAGTGTTTCAGAACTGCTCAATCAAAAGTATGCTTCAACTCTGAAAGTTTAACGCACACAACAGAAAAAAGTTTCACAAAATTCTTCTGTGTAGTTTTTATTTGAAGATATTCCTTTTTCCACTATAGGCCCCTTAGCGCTCAGAATGTCAACTTGCAGTTTCTACATAAAGAGTGTTTCAGAACAGCTCAATCAAAATTAAGCTTCAACTCTGTATGTTTAATGCACAGAACAGAAAGAAGTTTCACAAAATGCTTCTGTGTAGTTTTTATTTGAAGATATTCCTTTTTCCACTATAGGCCCTTTAGCGCTCAGAATGTCCACTTGCAGTTTCTACAGAAAGAGTGTTTCAGAACTGCTCAATCAAAAGTAAGCTTCAACTGTGTAAGTAGAATGGACAGAACAGAAAGAAGGTTCACAGAATGCTTCTGTGTAGTTTTTATTTGAAGATATCCCTTTTTCCACTATAGGCCCTTGAGCGCAAGGAATGTCAACTTCCAGTTTCTACAGAAAGAGTGTTTCAGAAGTGCAGAATCAAAAGTAAGCTTTAACTCTGTTAGTTGAAAGGGCGGAAGAGAAAGAAGTTTCACTGACTGCTTCTGTGTAGTTTATATTTGAAGATATTCCTTTTTCCACTATAGGCCCCTTAGCGCTCCGAAAGTCCACTTGCAATTTCTACAGAAAGAGTGTTTCAGAACTGCTCAATCAAAAGAAAGCTTCAACTCTGTAAGTTTAATGCACAGAACAGAGAGAAGTTTTACAAAATGCTTCTGTGTAGTTTTTATTTGAAGATATTCCTTTATCCACTATAGGCCCTTTAGCACACAGAATGTCAACTTGCAGTTTCTACAGAAAGAGTGTTTCAGAACTGCTCAAAAGTATGCATCAACTCTTGTAGTTGAATGGACAGAACAGAAAGAAGTTTCACAGAATGCTTCTGTGTAGTTTTTAGTTGAAGATATTCCTTTTTCCTCTATAGGCCCATTAGCCCTCCGAAAGTCCACCTGCAGTTTCTACAGAAAGAGTGTTTCAGAACTGCTCAACCAATAGTAAGCTTCAGCTCAGTTAGTTGAATGCACAGAACAGAAAGTAGTTTCACAGAATGCTTCTGTGTAGTTTTACTTGAAGATATTACTTATTCCACTATAGGCCCCTTAGCGTTCAGAATGTCCACTTGCAGTTTCTACAGAAACAGTGTTTTAGAACTGCTCAATCAAAAGTAAACTTGAACTTTGTTTGTTGAATGCACAGAAGAGTAACAAGTTTCACAGAATGCTTCTGTGTAGTTTTTATTTGGAGATATTTCTTTTTCCACTATAGGCCCCTTAGCGTTCAAAATGTCCACCTGCAGTTTCTACAGTAAGGTGTTTCAGAACTGCTCAATCAAAAGTAAGCTTCAAATCTGTTAGCTGAATGGACAGAACAGAAAAAGTTTCAGAGGATGCTTCTGTATTGTTTTTATTTGAAGATATCCCTTTTTCCACTATAGGACCTTTAGCATACGGAATGTCAAATTCCAGTTTCTACAGAGAGAGTGTTTCAGAACTGCACAATCAAAAGTACACTTCTACTCTGTTAGTTGAAAGTACAGAACAGAAAAATGTTTCACTGAATGCTTCTGTGTAGTTTATATTTGAAGATATTCCTTTTTGAACTATAGGGGCCATATCGCTCCGAATTTCCACTTTCAGTTTCCACAGAAAGAGTGTTTCAGAACTGCGTAATGAAAAGTAAGGTTCAGCTCTGTTAGTTGAATGCACAGAACAGAAAGAAGTTTCACAGAATGGTTCTGTGTAGTTTTTATTTGGAGATATTCCTTTCTCCACTATAGGCTCCTTAGCGTCAGAATGTCCACTTGCAGTTTCTACAGAAAGAGTGTTTCAGAACTGCTCTATCAAAAGTAAGTTTCAACTCTGTAAGTTTAATACACAGAAGGGAAAGAAGTTTCACAAAATGCTTCTGTGTAGTTTTTATGTGAAGATATTCATTTTTCCACTATAGGCCCCTTAGCGCTCGGATTGTCCACTTGCAGTTTCTAGAGAAAGAGTGTTTCAGAACTGCTCAGTAAAAAGTAAGCTTCAACTCTGTAAGTTTAATGCAAGGAACAGAAAGAAGATTCACAGAATGCTTCTGTGTAGTTTTTATTTGAAGATATTCCTTTTTTCACTATAGGCCCATTTGCGCTCCGAAAGTCCACCTGCAGTTTCTGAAGAAAGAGTGTTTCAGAACTGCTCAAACAATAGTAAGCTTCAGCTCTATTAGTTGAATGCACAGAACAGAAAGCAGTTTCACAGAATGCTTCTGTGTAGTTTTATTTGAAGATATTCCTTTTTCAACTTTAGGCCCCTTAGCGTTCAGAATGTCCACTTGCAGTTTCTAAAGAAAGAGTGTTTCAGAACTACTCAATCAAAAGTAAACTTCAACTCCGTTAGCTGAATGCACAGAACAGTAACAAGTTTCACAGAATACTTCTGTGAAGTTTTTATTTGTAGATATTTCTATTTCCACTATAGGCTCTTTAGCGCTCATATTGTCCACCTACAGTTTCTACAGAAAGGTGTTTCAGAACCGCTCTATCAAAAGTAAGCTTCAACTCTGTTAGCTGAATGCACAGAACAGGAGGATGTTTCAGAGAATGCTTCCGTGTTGTTTTTATTTGAAGCTATCCCTTTTTCCACTACAGTCCCCTTAGCATACGGAATGTCAACTTCCAGTTTCTACAGAGAGAGTGTTTCAGAGCTGCTCAATCAAAAGTAAATTTCTACTCTGTTTGTTGAAAGGACAGGACAGAAAGAAGTTTCACTGAATGCTTCTGTGTCGTTTATATTTGAAGATATTCCTTTTTCCACTATAGGCCCCATAGCGTGCGAATGTCCACTTGCAGTTTCTACAGAAAGAGTGTTTCAGAACTGCACAATGAAGAGTAAACTTCAACTCTGTTAGCTGTAAGCACAGAACAGAAAGAAGTTTCACTGAATGCTTCCGTGTCGTTTATATTTGAAGATATTCCTTGTTCCACTATAGGCCCCTTAGCGCTCCGAATGTCCACTTGCAGTTTCTACAGAAAGAGTGTTTCAGAACTGCACAATGAAAAGTAAACTTCAACTCTGTTAGTTGAAAGCACAGAACAGAAAGAAGTTTCACAGAATGGTTCTGGGTAGTTTTTATTTGGAGATATTACTTTCTCCACTATAGGCTCCTTAGCCCTCAGAATGTCAACTTGCAGTTTCTACAGAAAGAGAGTTTCAGAACTGCTCAATCAAAAGTTAGCTTCAACTCTGTAAGTTTAATGCACAGAACAGAGAGAAGTTTCACAAAATGCTTCTGCGTAGTTTTTATTTGAAGATATTCCTTTTTTCGACTATAGGCCCTTTAGCGCTCCGAATGCCAACTTGCAGTTTCTACAGAAAGAGTGTTTCAGAACTGCTCAACCAATAGTAAGCTTCAGCTCTGTTAGTTGTATGCACAGAACAGAAAGAAGTTTCACAGGCTGCTTCTGTGTAGTTTTATTTGAAGATATTATTTTTTCAACCATAGGCCCCTTAGCGTTCAGAATGTCCACTTGCAGTTTCTACAGAAAGAGTGTTTCAGAACTGCAAAATCAAAAGTAAACTTCAACTCTGTTAGTTGAATGCACAGAAAAGTAACAAGTTTCACAGAATGCTTCTGTGTAGTGTTTATTTGGAGATATTTCTTTTTCCACTATAGGCCCCTTAGCGCTCATATTGTCCACCTACAGTTTCTACAGAAAGGTGTTTCAGAACTGCTCACTCAAATGTAAGCTTCAACTCTGTTAGCTGAGTGCACAGAACAGAAGGATGTTTCAGAGAATGCTTCTGTGTTGTTTTTATTTGAAGATAACCCTTTTTCCACTATAGGGCCCTTAGCATAAGGAATGTCAACTTCCAGTTTCTACAGAGAGAGTGTTTCAGAACTGCTCAATCAAAAGTAAGTTTCTACTCTGTTAGTTGAAAGCACAGAACAGAAAGAAGTTTCACAGAATGGTTCTGGGTAGTTTTTATTTGGAGATATTTCTTTCTCCACTATAGGCTCGTTAGCGCTCAGAATGTCAACTTGCAGTTTCTACAGAAAGAGTGTTTCAGAACTGCACAATCAAAAGTAAGCTTCAACTCTGTAAGTTTAATGCACAGAACAGAGAGAAGTTTCACAAAATGCTTCTGTGTAGTTTTTATTTGAAGATATTACTTTTTCAAATATAGGCCCCATAGCGCTCCGATAGTCCACATGCAGTTTCTACAGAAAGAGTGTTTCAGAGCTGCTCAGTCAAAAGTAAGCTTCAACTCTGTATGTTTAATGCACAGAACAGAGAGAAGTTTCACAAAATGCTTCTGCATAGTTTTTATTTGAAGTTATTCCTTTTACCCCTATAGACCCTTTAGCGCTCAGATTGTCAACTTGCAGTTTCTACAGAAAGAGTGTTTCAGAACTGCTCAATCAAAAGTAAGTTTCAACTCTGTTAGTTGAATGGACAGAACAGAAAGAAGTTTCACAGAATGCTTCTGTGTAGTTTTTATTTGAAGATATACCTTTTCCAATATAGGCCCAATAGCGCTCCGATAGTCCACCTGCAGTTTCTACAGAAAGAGTGTTTCAGAACTGCTCAACCAATAGTAAACTTCAGCTCTGTAAGCTGAATGCACAGAACAGAAAGAAGATTCACAGAATGCTTCTGTGTTGTTTTTAGTTGAAGATATCCCTTTTTCCACTATAGGCCCTTTAGCATACGGAATATCAACTTCCATTTTCTACAGAGAGAGTGTTTCAGAACTGCACAATCAAAAGAAAGCTTCTACTCTGTTAGTTGAAAGGACAGAACAGAAAGCAGTTTCACTGAATGCTTCTGTGTAGTTTATATTTGAAGATATTCCTTTTTCCACTATAGGCCCCTTAGCGCTCCGAATGTTCACTTGCAGTTTCTACAAGACGAGTGTTTCAGAACTACAAAATGAAAAGTAAATTTCAACTCTGTTAGTTGAATGCACAGAACAGAAAGACTTTACACAGAATGGTTCTGTGTAGTTTTTATTTGGGGATATTACTTTCTCCACTATAGGCTCCTTAGCGCTCAGGGTGTCAACTTGCAGTTTCTACAGAAAGAGTGTTTCAGAACTGCTCTATCAAAAGTAAACTTCAACTCTGTTAGCTGAATGCACAGAACAGAAAGAAATTTCAGAGAATGCTTCTGTGTTGTTTTATTTGAAGATATGCCTTTTTCCACTATAGGCCCTTTAGCATACGGAATGTCAACTTCAAGTTTCTACAGAGAGAGTGTTTCAGAACTGCTCAAACAAAAGTAAGCTTCTACTCTCTTAGTTGAAAGGACAGAACAGAAGAGTTTCACAGAATGCTTTTGTATAGTTTATATTTGAAGATATTCCTTTTTCCACAATAGGCCCCTTAGCGCTCAGAATGCCACTTGTAATTTCTACAGGAGTGTTTCAGAACTGTACAATGAAAACTAAACTTCAACTCTCTTAGTTGAATGCACAGAACAGAAAGCAGTTTCACAGAATGGTTCTGTGTAGTTTTTATTTGGAGATACTACTTTCTCCACTAGAGGCTCCTCAGCGCTCAGAATGTCTAATTTCAGTTTCAACAGAAAGTGTGTTTCAGAACTGCTCAATAAAAAGTAAGTTTCCATTCCGTAAGTTTAATGCACAGAACAGAAAGAAGTTTCACAGAATCCTTCTATGTAGATGTATTTGATGATATTCCTTTTTCCACTATAGGCCCCTTAGCGTTCAGAATGTCCACTTGAAGTTTCTACAGAAACAGTGTTTGAGAACTGCTCAATCAAAAGTATACTTGAACACTGTTAGCTGAATGCACAGAAGAGAAAGAAGTTTAAGAGAATGCTTCTGTGTTGTTTTTATTTGAAGATATCCCTTTTTCAACTATAGGCCCTTTAGCATACGGAATGTCAACTTCCTGTTTCTACAGAGAGAGTGTTTCAGAACTGCACAATCAAAAGTAAGCTTCTACTCTGTTAGTTGAAAGGACAGAACAGAAAGAAGTTTCACTGAATGCTTCTGAGAAGTTTATATTTGAAGATATTCCTTTTTCCACTATAGGCCCCGTAGCGCTCCGAATGTTCACTTGCAGTTTCTACAGAACGAGTGTTTCAGAACTGCACAATGAAAAGTAAACTTCAAATCTGTTAGTTGAATGCACAGAAGAGAAAGACGTTACACAGAATGGTTCTGTGTAGTTTGTATTTGGAGATATTACTTTCTCTATAGGCTCCTTAGCGCTCAGGATGTCAACTTGCAGTTTCTACAGAAAGAGTGTTTCACAACTGCTCAATCAAAAGTAAACTTCAACTCTGTTAGTTCAATGCACAGAACAGTAACATGTTTCACAGAATTCTTCTGTGTAGTTTTTATTTGGAGATATTTCTTTTTCCACTATAGGCCCCTTAGCGCTCATATTGTCCACCTACAGTTTCTACAGAAAGGTGTTTCAGAACTGCTCAATCAAAAGTAAACTTCAACTCTGTTAGCTGAATGCACAGAAGAGAAGGAAGTTTCAGAGAATGCTTCTGTGTTGTTTTTATTTGAAGATACTCCTTCTTCCACTATAGGCCCTTTAGCATACGGAATGTCAACTTCCAGTTTCTACAGAGAGAGTGTTTCAGAACTGCTCAATCAAAAGTAAGCTTCTAATCTGTTAGTTGAAAGGACAGAACAGAAAGAAGTTTCGATGAATGCTTCTGTGTAGTTTATATTTGAAGATATTCCTTTTTCCACTGTACGCCCCTTAGCGCTCCGAATGTCCACTTGCAGTTTCTACAGAAAGAGTGTTTCAGAACTGCACAATGAAAAGTAAACTTCATCTCTGTTAGTTGAATGCACAGAACAGAAATGAGTTTCACAGAATGGTTCTGTGTAGTTTTTATTTGGAGATATTACTTTCTCCACTATAGGCTCCTTAGCGCTCAGAATGTTAACTTGCAGTTTCTACAGAAAGAGTGTTTTAGAACTGCTCAATCAAAAGTAAGCTTCAACTCTGTAAGTTTAATGCACAGAACAGAAAGATGTTTCACAAAATTCTTCTGTGTAGTTTTTATTTGAAGATATTATTTTTTCCACTATAGGCCCCTTAGCGCTCTGAATGTCCACCGGCAGTTTCTACAGAAAGAGTGTTTCAGAATTGCTCAGTCAAAAGTAAGCTTCAACTCTGTAATTTTAATGCACAGAACAGAGAGAAGTTTCACAAAATGCTTCTGCGTAGTTTTTATTTGAAGATAATCCTTTTTCCACTATAGGCCCTTTAGCGCTCAGAATGTCAACTTGCAGTTTCTACAGAAAGAGTGTTTCAGAACTGCTCAATCAAAAGTAAGCTTCAACTCTGTCATTTGAATGGAGAGAACAGAAAGAAGGTTCACAGAATGCTTCTGTGTAGTTTTTATTTGAAGATATCCCTTTTTCCACTATAGACCCTTGAGCGCAAGGAATGTCAACTTCCAGTTTCTACAGAAAGAGTGTTTCAGAAGTGCACAATTAAAAGTAATTTTCAACTCTGTTAGTTGAAAGGGCAGAACAGAAAGAAGTTTCACTGAATGCTTCTGTGTAGTTTATATTTGAAGATATTCCTTTTTCCACTATAGGCCCCTTAGCGCTCAGATAGTCCACTTGCAGTTTCTACAGAAAGAGTGTTTCAGAACTGCTCAGTCAAAAGTAAGCCTCAACTCTGTAAGTTTAATGCACAGAACAGAGAGGAGTTTCACAAAATGCTTCTGCGTAGTTTTTATTTGAAGATATTCCTTTTTCCACTATAGGCCCTTTAGCACTGAGAATGTCAACTTGCAGTTTTTATACAAAGAGTGTTTCAGAACTGCTCAATCAATTGTATGCATCAACTCTGTTAGTTGAATGGACAGAACAGAAAGAAGTTTCACAGAATGCTTCTGTGTAGTTATTTGAAGATGTTCCTTTTTCCACTATAGGCCCTATAGCGCTAAAATTGTCAACTTGCAGTTTCTACAGAAAGAGTGTTTCAGAACTGCACTATCAAAAGTAAGCTTCACCTCTGTTAGTTGAATTGACAGAACAGAAAGAAGTTTCACAGAATGTTTCTGTGTAGTTTTATTTGAAGATATTCCTTTTTGCACTATAGGCCCGTTAGCGCTAGGAAAGTCCACCTGCAGTTTCTACAGAAAGAGTGTTTCAGAACTGCTCCACCAATAGTAAGCTTCAGCTCTGTTAGTTGAATGCACAGAACAGAAAGAAGTTTCACAAAATGCTTCTGTGTAGTTTTTATTTGAAGATATTCCTTTTTCCACTATAGGCCCCTTAGCGCTCCAAATGTCCACTTGCAGTTTCTACAGAAAGAGTGTTTCAGAACTGCTCCGTCAAAAGTAAGCTTCAACTCTGTAAGTTTAATGCACAGAACAGAGAGAAGTTTCACAAAATGCTTCTGCGTCGTTTTTATTTGTAGATATTCCTTTTTCCACTATAGGCCCTTTTGCGCTCAGAATGTCAACTTGCAGTTTCTATAGAAAGAGTGTTTCAGAACTGCTCAATCAAAAGTAAGCTTCAACTCTGTTAGTTGAATGGACAGAACAGAAAGAAGTTTCACAGAATGCTTCTGTGTAGTTTTTATTTGAAACTATTCCTTTTTCCACTATAGGCCCATTAGCGCTCCGAATGTCCACCTGCAGTTTCTACAGAAAGAGTGTTTCAGAAGTGCTCAACCAATACTAAGCTTCAGCTCTGTTAGTTGAATGCACAGAAGAGAAAGAAGTTTCCCAGGATGCTTCTGTGCAATTTTGAAGATACTCCTTTTTCCACAATAGGCCCCTTAGCGTTCAGAATATCCACTTGCAGCTCCTACAGAAAGTGTGTTTCAGAACTGCTCAGTCAAAAGTAAACTTCAAATCTGTTAGTTGAATGCACAGAAGAGTAACAAGTTTCACAGAATGTTTCTGTGTAGTTCTTATTTGGAGATATTTGTTTTTCCACTATAGGCCCCATAGCACTCAGAATATCCTCCTGCAGTTTCTACAGAAAGGTGTTTCAGAACTGCTCAATCAAAAGAAAGCTTCAACTCTGTTAGCTGAATGCACAGAACAGGAAGAAGTTTCAGAGAATGCTTCTGTGTTGTTTTTTTGAAGATATCCCTTTTTCCACTTTAGGCCCATTAGGATAAGGAATTTCAACTTCCAGTTTCTACAGAGAGAGTGTTTCAGAACTGCTCAATCAAAAGTAAGCTTCTACTCTGTTAGTTGAAAGGACAGAACAGAAAATTTCACTGAATGTTTCTGTGTAGTTTACATTTGAAGATACAACTTTTTCCACTATAGGCCCCTTAGCGCTCTGAATGTCCACTTGCAGTTTCTGCAGAAAGAGTGTTTCAGAGCTGCACAATGAAAAGTAAACTTCAACTCTGTTAGTTGAATGCACAGAACAGAAAGAAGTTTCACAGAATGCTTCTGTGTAGTTATTTGAAGATGTTACTTTTTCCACTAGAGGCCCTATAGCTCTCAAAATGTCAACTTGCAATTTCTACAGAAAGAGTGTTTCAGAACTGCCCTATCAAAAGTAAGCTTCAACTCTGTTAGTTGAATTGACAGAACAGAAAGAAGTTTCACAGAATGCTTCTGTGTAGTTTTTATTTGAAGATTTTCCTTTTTGCACTATAGGCCCGTTAGCACTATGAAAGTCCACCTGCAGTTTCTACAGAAAGGGTGTTTCAGAACTGCTCCACCAATAGTAAGCTTCAGCTCTATTAGTTGAATGCACAGAACAGAAAGAAGTTTCACAGAATGCTTCTGTGTAGTTTAATTGGCAGATATTCATTTTTCCACTATAGGCCCCTTAGCGTTCCGAATGTCCACTTGCAATCCCTACAGAAAGAGTGTTTCAGAACGGATAAATCAAAAGTAAACTTCAACTCTGTTAGTTGAATGCTCAGAACAGTAACAAGTTTCACATTATGCTTCTGTGTAGTTTTATTTGAAGATATCCCTTTTTCCACTATTGGCCCTTTAGCGCTCGGAATGTCAACTTGCTGTTTCTACAGAAAGAGTGTTTCAGAACTGCTCAGTCAAAAGTAAGCTTCAACTCTGTTAGTTGAATGCACAGAACCGAGAGAAGTTTCACCGAATGCTTCTGTGTAGTTTTTGTGTGAAGATATCCCTTTTTCCACTATTGGCCCTTTAGCGCTCGGAATTTCAACTTGCAGTTTCTACACAAAGAGTGTTTCAGAACTGCTCAGTCAAAAGTAGCTTCAACTCTTTTAGTTTAGTGGACAGAAAAGAAAGAATTTCACAGAATGCTTCTGTGTAGTTTTTATTTGAAGATATCCCTTTTTCCACTGTGGGACCTTTAGCGCACGGAGTGTCAACTTCCAGTTTCTACAGAAACAGTGTTTCAGAACTGTTCAATCAAAAGTAAGCTTCAACTCTGTTAGTTGAATGGACAGAACAGAAAGAAGTTCCACAGAATGGTTCTGTGCAGTTTGTGTTTGAAGATAGTCCTTTTTCCCCTATAGGCCCCGTAGTGCTCCGAATGCCCACTTGCAGTTTCTACAGAAAGAGTGTTTCAGAACTGCTCAATCAAAAGTAAGCTTCAAATCTGTTAGTTGAATGCGCAGAACAGAAAGAATTTTCACAGAATGCTTCTGCGTAGTTTTTATCTGAAGATATCCCTTTATTCATTTTATGCCTCTTAGCGGTCAGAATGTCAACTTGCAGTTGGTACAGAAAGAATGTTTCAGAACTGCTCAATCAAAAGTCAGCTTCAACACTGTTAGTTGAATGGACAGAACAGAAAGAAGTTTCACAGAATGCTTCTGTGTAGTTTTTATTTGGAGATATTCCTTTTTCCACTATAGGCCCTTTAGCGCTCCGAATGTCCACTTGTAGTTTCCGCAGAAACAGTGTTTCAGAACTGCTCAAAAATAAGTAAGCTTCAACTCTCTTTGTTAAATGCACAGAACAGAAAGAAGTTTCACAGAGTGCTTCTGTGTAGTTTTTATTTGAAAATATCCCTTTTTCCAGTATAGGCCCTTTAGAGCACGAAATATCAACTTCCAGTTTCTACAGAAAGAGTGTTTCAGAACTGCTCAATCAAAAGTAAGCTTCAAATCTGTTAGTTGAAAGGACAGAACAGAAAGAAGTTTCACTGAATGCTTCTGTGTAGTTTTTATTTGAAGATATTCCTTTTTCCACCATAGGACACTTAGCGCTCCGAATGTCCACCTGCAGTTTCTACAGAAAGAGTGTTTCAGGACTGCTCAATCAAAAGTAAGCTTCAACCCTGTTAGTTGAATGCACAGAAGAGAAAGAAGTTTCACAGAATGCTTCTGTGTAGTTTTTATTTGGAGATATTACTTTTTCCACTATAGCCTCCTTAGCGTTCGGAATGTCAACTTGCAGTTTCTACAGAAAGTGTGTTTCAGAACTGCTGAATCAAAAGTCTGCTTCAACTCCGTTAGTTGAATGGACAGAACAGAAAGAAGTTTCACAGAATGCTTCTGTGTAGTTTTTATTTGAAGATATTTTTTTCCAATATTGGCCCCTTTGCGTTCAGAATTTCCCCTTGCAGTTTCTACAGAAAGAGTGTTTCAGAACTGCTCAATCAAAGGTAAGCTTCAACTCTGTTAGTTGAATGCACAGAACAGAAAGATGTTTCACATAATGCTTTTGTGTAGTTTTTATTTGAAGATATTCCTTTTTCTACTGCAGCCCCCATAGCACTCAGATTGTCCACTTGCAGTTTCTACTGAAAGAGTGTTTCAGAACTGCTCAATCAAAAGTAAGGTTCAACCCTGTTAGTTGAATGCACAGATCACAAAGAAGTTTCACAGAATGCGTCTGAGAAATTTTTATTTGACGATATTCGTTTTTCCACGATACGCCCCGTAACGCTCCAAATGTCCAAAAGCAGTTTCTACAGAGAGAGTGTTTGAAAACTCTTCAATCAAAAGTAAGGTTCAACTCTGTTAGTTGAATGCACAGATCAGAAAGAAGTTCCACAGAAGGCTTCTGTGTAGTTTTTATTTGAAGACTTTCCTTTTTCTACCATAGGCCTCTTAGCGCTCCAAATTCCACTTGCAGTTTCTACAGAAAGATTGTTTCAAAATTCTACGATGAAAAGGAAGGTTCAACTCGGTTAGTTGGATGCACAGATCAGAAATTTGTTTCACATAATGCAACTGTGTAGTTTTTATTTGAAGATATTCCTTTTTCCACGATAGGCCGCGTAGCACTCCAAATGCCCACTTGCAGTTTCTACAGAAAGAGTGTTTCAAAACTCCTCAATCAAAAGTAAGTTTCAACTCTGTTAGTTGAATGCACAGACCAGGAAGAAGTTTCACAGAATGCTTCTGTGTAGTTTTTATTTGAAGATATTTCTTTTTCCACAATAGGCCACGTAGCGCTACAAATGTCCACTTGCAGTTTCTACAGAAAGAGAGTTTCAAAACTACTCAATCAAAAGTTAGGTTCAACTCTTTTAGTACAATGCAGAGATAGGAAACAAGTTTCAGAGAATGCTTCTGTGTAGTTTTTATTTCAAGATATTCCTTTTTCCACAATAGGACGCACAGCACTCCATATGTCCACTTACAGTTTCTACAGAAAGAGTTATTCAAAACTCCTCAATCAAAAGTAAGGTTCTACTCTGTTAGTTGAATGCCCAGATCAGAAAGTAGTTTCACAGAATGCTTCTCTGTAGTTTTTATTTGAAGATATTCCTTTTTCCAAGAAAGGCCGAATAGCCCTCCAAATGTCCACTAGCAGTTTCTACAGAAACAGTGTTTCAAAACTCTTCAAAAAAATGTGAAGTTCAACTCTGTTAGTTGAATGCACAGAACAGAAAGGTGTTTCACAGAATGCTTTTCTGTAGTTTTCATTTGAAGATATTTCGTTTTCCACTATAGGCAGCGTAGCGCTCAAAATTTCCAATTGCAGTTTCAACAGAGAGATTGTTTCAAAAATCCTCAATCAAGAGTAAGATTCAACTCTGTTAGTTGAATACATAGATCAAAAAGAAGTTTCACAGAATGCTTCTGTGTAGTTTTTATTTGAAGTAATTCATTTTTCCATGTTAGGCTGCATAGCAGTCCAAATGTCCCATTTCAGTTTCTGCAGAAAGAGAGTTTCAAAACTCCTCAATCAAAAGTAAGTTCAGTTCTGTCAGTTGAATGCACAGATCAAAAAGAAGTTTCACAGAATGGTTCTGAGTAGTTTTTGTTTGAAGATATTCCTTCCTCCATGATAGGCCGCATAGCACTCCAAATGTCCACTTGCAGTTTCTACAGAAAGAGTGCTTCAGCACACCTCAATGAAAAGTAGGGTTCAACTCCGTTAGTTCATTGCAAGATCAGAAAGAAGTTGCACAGAATGCTTCTGTGTAGCTTTTATCTGAGGATATTCATTTTTCCACGACAGGCCTCTTAGCACTCCAAATGTCCACTTGCAGTTTCTACAGAAAGAGTGTTTTGAAACTCCTCAATGAAAAGGAAGTTTCAACTCTGTTAGTTGAATGCACAGATCAGAAAGAAGTTTCACAGAAGGCTTCTGTGTAGTTTTTATTTGAACGTATACCTTTTTCCATGATAGGCCGCGAAGCGCTTTAAATGTCCACTTGCAGTTTCTACAGAATGAGTGTTTCAGAACTCCTCAATCAAAATTAAGGTTCAACTCTGTTAGTTGAATGCACAGATCAGAAAGAAATTACACTGAATGCTTCTGTGTAGTTTTTATTTGAATATATTCCTTTTTCCACGATAGGCCGCATAGAGCTCCAAATTTCCACTTGCAGTTTCTAAAGCAAGAGTGTTTCAACACTCCTCAATCAAAAGTAAGATTCAACTCTGTTAGTTGAATGCACAGATCAAAAAGAAGTTTCACAGAATGCTTCTGTGTAGTTTTTATTTGAAGATATTCCTTTTTCTAAGATAGGCCTCTTAGCTCTCCAAATTGCCACTTGCAGTTTCTACAGAAAGAGTGTTTGAAAACACGTCAATCAAATGTAAGATTCAACTGTGTTAGTTGAATGCACAGATCAGAAAGAAGTTTCACAGAATGCTTCTGTTTAGTTTTTATTTGAAGATATTCCTTTTTACACGAGAGGCCGCATAGCACTCCAAAGGTCGACTTGCAGTTTCTACAGAAAGAGTGTTTCAAAACTCCTCAATCAAAAGTAAGTTTCAACTCTGTTAGTTGAATGCACAGATCAGAAGGAAGTTTCACAGAATGCTTCTGTGTAGTTTTTATTTGAAGATATTCCTTTTTCCACGATAGGCCACAGAGCGCTACAAATGTCCACTTGCAGTTTCTATAGAAAGAGTGTTTCAATACTGCACAATGAAAAGTAAGGTTCAACACTGTCAGTTGAATGCACAGATCAGAAAGAATTTTCACATAATGCTTCTGTGTAGTTTTTATTTGAGGATATTCATTTTTCCACGATAGGCCGCGTAGCTCTCCAAGTGTCCACTTGCAGTTTCTACAGAAAGAGTGTTTCAAAACTCCCCAATCAAAAGTAAGCTTCAACTCTGTTAGTTGAATGGACAGAAGAGAAAAAGTCTCCCAGAATGCTTCGGTGTAGTTTTGATTTGAAGATATTCCTGTCTGCACTATGGGCCTCTTAGCGCTCCGAATGTCCACTTGCAGTTTCTACAGAAAGATTGTTTCAAAACTCTACAATCAAAAGTAAGGTTCAACTCTGTTAGTTGAATGCACAGATCAGGAAGCAGTTTCACAGAATGATTCTGTGCAGTTTTTAATTGAATGTATTCCTTTTTCCACTATTGGCTTCTTAGCGCTCCAAATGTCCGCTTGCAGTTTCTAGAGAAAGAGTGTTTCAGAACTGCTCAATCAAAGTAAGGTTCAACTCCATTAGGTGAATGCACAGATAGGAAAGAAGTTTCACAGAATGCTTCTATGCATTTTTTATTTGAAGACATTCCTTTTTCCACTATATGCCTCTTAGCGCTCTGAATGTCCATTTTCAGTTTGTACAGGAGGAGTGTTTCAGAACTGCTCAAAGAAAGTAAGGTTCAAATCTCGTAGTCGAAGGCACAGATCAGAAAGAAGTTTCACAGAATGCTTCAATGTGGTTTTTATTTGAAGATATTCCTTTTTCCACCATAGGCCTCTTTGCGCTCCAAATGTCCACTTGCAGTTTCTACAGAATGAGTGTTTCAAAACTCCTCAATCAAAAGTAAGGTTCAACTCTGTTAGTTGAATGCACAGTTCTGAAAGAAGTTTCACAGAATGCTTCTGTGTAGTTTTTAATTGAAGATATTTCTTTTTCCCAACAGGCCTTTTAGCGTTCAAAGTGTCCACATGCAGTTTCTATAGAAAGAGTGGTTCAAAACTCCTCAATCAAAAGTAAGGTTCGACTCCATTCATTGAATGAACAGAACAGAAAGAAGTTTCACAGAATGATTCTGTGTAGTTTTTAGTTGAAAATATTCCTTTTTCCATGATAAGCCACATAACGCTCCAAATGTCGACTTGAAGTTTCTACAGAAAGAGTGTTTCAAAACTCTTCAATCAAAAGTAAGGTTGAGCTCCATTAGCTGAATGCACAGATCAAAAAGAAGTTTCACAGAATGCTTCTGTGTAGTTTTAATTTGAAGATATTTGTTTTTCCATGATAGGCTGCGTAGCGCTCCAAATGTCCACTTGCAGTTTCTACAGAAAAAGTGTTTCAACACTCCTCAATGAAAAGTAGGGTTCAATTCCGTTAGTTCATTGCACAGATCAGAAAGAAGTTGCACAGAATGCTTCTGTGTAGCTTTTATCTGATTATATTCATTTTTCCACGACAGGCCTCTTAGCACTCCAAATGTCACTTGCAGTATCTACAGAAAGAGTCTTTCGAAACTCCTCAATGAAAAGGAAGGTTCAAATCTGTTAGTTGAATGCAGAGATCAGAAAGTTGGTTCACATAATGCAACTGTGTAGTTATTGTATGAAGATATTCCTTTTTCCACTATAGGCCACGTAGTGCTCCAAATGTCCACTTGCAGTTTCTACAGAAAGAGTGTTTCAAAACTCCTCAATCAAAAGTAAGGTTCAAGGCTGTTAGTTGAATGCACAGATCAGAAAGAAGTTTCACAGAATGCTTCTGTGTAGTTTTTATTTGAACGTATAACTTTTCCATGATAGGCTGCGAAGCGCTTTAAATGTCCACTTGCAGTTTCTACAGGATGAGTGTTTCAGAACTCCTCAATCAAAATTAAGGTTCAACTCTGTTAGTTGAATGCGCAGATCAGAAAGAAATTTCACTGAATGCTTCCGTGCAGTTTTTATTTGAATATATTCCTTTTTTCACGATAGGCCGCGTAGAGCTCCAAATTTCCACTTGCAGTTTCTACAGAAAGAGTGTTTGAAAACTCCTCAATCAAAAGTAAGGTTCAACACTGTTAGTTGAATGCACAGATCAAAAAGAAGTTTCACAGAATGCTTCTGAGAAGTTTTTATTTGAAGATATTCCTTTTTCCATGATAAGCCCCGTAGCGCTCCAAATGTCCAATAGCAGTTTCTACAGAAAGAGTGTTTGAAAACTCTTCAATCAAAAGAAAGTTTCAACTCTGTTAGTTCAATGCACAGACCAGAAAGAAGTTCCACAGAAGGCTTATGTGTAGTTTTTATTTGAAGATATTCCTTTTTCCACGATAGGCCTCTTAGCACTCCAAATATCCACTAGCATTTCCTACAGAAACAGGGTTTCAAAACTGCTCAATGCAAAGAAAGGTTCAACTCTGTTACTTGAATGCATAGATCAGAAAGAAGTTTCACAGAATATTTCTTTGTAGATTTTATTTCAAGATATTCCTTTTTCCATGATAGGCCTCTTAGCGCTCCAAATGTCCACTTGCAGTTTCTACAGAAAGAGTGTTTCAAAATTCCTCAATCAAAAGTAAAGTTCAACTCTGTTAGTTGAATGCACAGATGAGAATGAAGTTTCACAGAATGCTTCTGTGTAGTTTTTATTTGAAGATATTCCTTTTTCCATGATAGGCCTCTTAACGCTCCAAATATCCACTTCCAGTTTCTACAGAAAGAGTGTTTCAAAACTCCTCAATTGAAGGTAAGGTTCAACTCTGTTAGTTGAATGCACAGATCAGAAAAAGTTTCACAGAATGCTTCTGTGTAGTTTTTCTTTGAAGATATTCCTTTTTCCATGATAGGCCACGTAGCACTCCAAATGTGTACTTGCAGTATATACAGAAAGAGTATTTCAAAACTAAGCAATCAAAAGTAAGGTTCAACTCCATTAGTTGAATGCACAGATGAGAAAGAAGTTTCACAGAATGTTTCTCTGTAGTTTTTATTTGAAGATATTACTTTTTCCACAATAGGCTGCAGAGCGCTCCATATGTCCACTTGCACTACCTACAGAAAGAGTGTTTGAAAACACCTCAATCAAAAGTTAGGTTCACCTCTATTAGTTGAATGCACACATCAGAAAGAAATTTCACAGTATGTTTCTGTGTAGTTTTTATTTGAAGATATTCCTTTTTGCACTATGGGCCTCTTAACGCTCCAAATGTCCACTTGCAGTTTCTACAGAAAGAGTGTTACAAAACTCCTGAATCTAAAGTAAGATTCAACCTTATTAGTTGAATGCACAGATCAGAAAGACGTTTCACAGAATGCTTCTGTTTAGTTTTTATTTGAAGATATTCCTGTTTCCCTGATAGGCCGCATAGCACTCCAGATGTCCACCTGCAGTTTCTACAGAAAGAGTGTTTCAAAACTCCTCAATCAAAAGTAAGGTTCAACTCTGTTAGTTGAATGCACAGATCAGAACGAAATTTCACAGAATGTTTCTGTGTAGTTTTTATTTCAAGATATTCTTATTCCACGATAGGCTGCATAACGCTCCAAATGTCCACTTGCAGTTTCTATAGAAAGAGTGCTTCAAAGTTCCTCAATAAAAAGTAAGGTTCTACTGAGTTAGTTGAATGCACAGATCAGGAAGAAGTTTCACAGAATGCTTCTGTGTAGTAATTATTTGAAGATATTCCTTTTTCCACGATAGAGCCCTTAGCGCTCGAAACGTCCAATAGCAGTTTTCACAGAAAGAGTGTTTCAAAACTCCTCAATCTAAAGTAAGATTCGACTCTGTTAGCTGAATGCACAGATCAGAAGGAAGGTTCACAGAATGCTTCTGTTTAGTTTTTATTTGAAGATATCCCTTTTTCCACGAAAGGCCGCATGTCACTTCAAATATCCACTTACAGTTTCTACACAAAGTGTGTTTCAAATCTCCTCAATGAAAAGGAAGGTACAACTCTGTTACTTGAATGCACAGATCAGAAAGAAGTTTCACAAAATGCTTCTCTGTAGTTTTTATTGTAGATATTCCCTTTTCCTCGATTGGCCGCGTAGCGCTAAAAATGTCCACTTGCATTTTCTATAGAAAGAGTGTTTCAAAACCCCTCAATCAAAAGTAAGGTTAATCTCTCTTAGGTGAATGCACAGATCAGAAAGAAGTTGCACAGAATGCTACTGTGTAGTTTTTATCTGAAGACATTCTTTTTCCACTATATGCCTCTTAGCACTCCGAATGTCCACCTGCAGTTTCTACAGGAGGAGTGTTTCAGAACTGCTCAATCAAAAGTAAGCATCCACTCCTTAGTTGAAAGCACAGAACAGAAAGAAGTTTCACACAATGTTTCTGTGTAGTTTTTATTTGAAGATATTCCTTTTTGCACTATAGGCCTCTTAGCGCTCTGAATGTCCACTTGCAGTTTCTACAGAAAGAATGTTTCAGAACTCCACAGTCAAAAGTAAGGTTCAACTCTGTTAGTTCAATGCACAGACCAGAAAGAAGTAGCACAGAATGCTTCTGTGTAGTTTTTATTTGAGGATATTCGTTTTTCCACTATAGGCCCCTTAGGGCACCGAATGTCCACTTGCTGTTTCCACAGAAAGAGTGTTTCAGAACTCCTCAATCAAAATAAGGTTCAACTCTGTTCGTTCAATGCACAATCAGAAAGAAGTTTCACAGAATGCTTCTGTGTAGTTTTCATTGGAAGACATTCCTTTCTACACTGTACGCCCCTCAGCGCTCCGAATATCCACTTGCTTTTTCTACAGAAAGAGTGTTTCAGAACTCCTCAATCAGAAGTAAGGTTCATCTCTGTTAGTTGAATGCACAGATCAGAAAGAAGATTCACAGAACGCTTCTGTGTAGTTTTTATTTGAAGATATCCTTTTTCCACTGTAGGCCCGTTAGCGCTACGAATATCCACTTGCGATTTCTACAGAAAGACTATTTCAGAACTCCTCAAAGAAAAGTAAGGTTCAACTCTGCTAGTTGAATGCACAGATCGGAAAGAAGTTTCACAAATGCTTCTGTGTAGTATTTATTGAAGATATTCCTTTTTCCACTATAGGCCCCTTAGCGCTCCGAATGTCCACTTGTGGTTTCTACTGTAAAACTGTTTCAGAACTCCTCAATCAAAACTAAGGTTGAACTCTGTTAGTTGAATGCACAGAACAGAAAATAGCTTTACAGAATGCTTCTGTGTAGTTTTTCTTTGAAGATATTCCTTTTTCCACTATGTGACTCTTAGTGCTCCGAATGTCCTCTTGCGGTTTCTATATAAAGAGGCTTTCAGAACTCGTCAGTCAAAGTAAGCTTCCACTCTCTTAATTGAATGCTCAAATCAGAAAGAAGTTTCACACAATGCTTCTGTGTGGTTTTAATTTGAAAATATTCCTTTTCCACTATAGGCCTCTTAGCGCACCGAATGTCCACTTGCGGTTTCTACAGAGTGTTTCAGAACTCCTCAATCAAAAGTAAGATTCAGCTCTGTTAGCTGAATACACGGATAAGAAAGAAGTTAAACAGAATGCTTCTGTGTAGTTTTTACTTGAAGATATTCCTTTTTCCACTATAGGCCCCATAGCGCTTAGAATGTCCCCCTGCGGTTTCTACAGAAAGATTGGTTCAGATCTCCTCTATCAAAAGTAAGTTTCAACTCTGTTAGTTGAATGCACAGATCAGAAAGAAGTTTCACAGAATGCTTCTGTATAGTTATTATTTGAAGATATTCTTTTTTCTAGTTTAGGCCCCTTAGCGCTCCGAATGTCCACTTGCGGTTTCTACAGAAAGAGTGTTTCAGAATGCCTCCATGAAAAGTAAGGTTCAACACTGTGTGTTGAATGCACAGATCAGAAAGAAGTTCCACAGAATGCTTCTCTGTAGTTTTTTTTGAAGATATTCCTTTTTCCACTGCACGGCCCATAACGCTCTGAAAGTCCCCTTGCGGTTTCTACTGAAAGAGTGTTTCAGAACTCCTCAATTGAAAGTAATGTTCAACTCTGTGAGTTCAGTGTACAGATCAAAAAGGAGTTTCACAGAATGCTTCTGTGTAGTTTTAATTCGAAGCTATTCCTTTTTCCACTATAGGCCCCTTAGCACTCCAAATGTCCGTTTGCGGTTTCTACAGAAATAGTGTTTCAGAACTCCTCGATCAAAAGTCAGGTTCAAATCTGTGAGTTGAATGCACAGATCAGAAACAAGTTTAACAGAATGCTTCTGTGTAGTTTTTAATTGAAGGTATTTTTTTTACACTGTAGGCCTCCTGGAGCTCCGAATGTCCACTTGCGGTTTCTACAGAGAGAGTCTTTCAGAGCTCGTCAGTCAAAGTAAATTTCAACTCTCTTAGTTGAATGCAGAAATCAGATAGGAGTTTCACAGAATACTTCTGTGTAGTTTTTATTTGAAGATATTCCTTTTTCCACTATAGGCCCCTTAGAACTCTGAATGTCCAATTGCGGTTTCTACAGAAAGTGTGTTTTAGAACTCCTCAACCAAATGTAAGATTCAACACTGTTAATTGAATGCACAGATAAGAAAGAAGTTGAACAGAATGCTTCTGTTTAGTTTTTACTTGTAGATATTCCTTTTTCCACTGTACGCATCTTACCGCTAAAAAGGTCCACTTGCAGTTTCTAGAGAAAGAGTGTTTCAGATCTCCTCAATCAAAAGTAAGGTTCAACTCTGTTTGTTGAAGGCACAGATCAGAAAGAAGTTTCACAGAAGGCCTATGTGTAGTTTTTATTTGAAGATATTCCTTTTTCCACTATAGGCCTCATAGCGCTCCAAATGTCCACTTGCATTTTCTACAGTAAGTGTTCTTCAGAACTCTTCAATCAAAAGTAAGTTTCAACTCTGTTACTTGAATGGACAGAACAGAAAGAAGTTTCACAGAATGCTTCTGTGTAGTTTTTATTTGAAGATATTCCTTTTTCCACTATAGGCCCCTTAGCGCTCCGAAAGTCCACTTGCTGTTTCTACAGAAAGAGGGTTTCAGAACTCCTCAATCAAAAGTAAGGTCCCACGCTGTTAGCTGAATGTACAGATCAGAAGGAAGTTTCACCGAATGCTTCTGTGTATTTTTTATTTGAAGA
Organism: Nomascus leucogenys; assembly: GCF_006542625.1. NCBI lineage: Eukaryota > Metazoa > Chordata > Mammalia > Primates > Hylobatidae > Nomascus > Nomascus leucogenys. Next base: position 42,707 of record NW_022096061.1, read on the forward strand.
TATTCCTTTTCCACTATAGGACCCTTTGAGCTCTGAATGTACACTTGCGGTTTCTGCACAAAGAGTTTTTCAGATCTCTTCTATCAAAAGTAAGGTTCAACTCTGTTAGTTGAATCACAGATCAGAAAGAACTTTCACAGAATCCTTCTGTGCAGTTTTTATTTGAAGATATTCCTTTTTGCACTGTAGGTCCCTTAACGCTCCGAATGTCCACTTGTGGTTTCTACAGAAAGAGTGTTTCAGAACTCCTCAATCAAAAGTAGTATTTTATTCAGTTAGTTGAGTGCACAGATCAGAAAGAAGTTTCACAGAATTCTTCTGTGTACTTTTTATTTGAAGATATTCCTTTTTCCACTACAGGCCCCTTTGCGCTCCAAATGTAAACTTGCGGTTTCTACGGAAAGAGTGTTTCAGAACTCATCCATCAAAAATAAGGTTCAACTCTGTCAGTTGAATGCACAGATCAGAAAGACATTTCTCAGAATGCTTCTGTGTCGTTTTTATTTGAAGATATTCGTTTTTCCACTATAGGCCCCTTAGCGCTCCGAATGTCCCCTTGAGGTTTCTACAGAAAGTTTTATTGAGAACTCCTCAATCAGAAGTAAGGTTCAACTCTGTCAGTTGAATGCACAGATCAGAAAGAAGTTTCACAGAATGCTTCTTTGTATTTTTTATTTCAAGATATTCCTTTTTCCACTATAGGACCCTTAGCGCTCCGAATGTCCACTTGCAGTTTCTACAGAAAGAGTGTTACAGAACTCATCTATCAAAAGGAAGGTTCAACTCTCTTAGATCAATGCACAGATCAGAAAATATTCTAACAGAGCGCTTCAGTGTAGCTCGTATTTGAATACATTCCTTTTTCAACTATACGCCCCTAAGCGCTCTGAATGTCCACCTGCAGTTTCTACAGAAAGACTCTTTCAGAACTCCTCAATCAAAAGTAAGGTTCAACTCTGTTAGTTGAAAGCAGAGATCAGAAAGACGTTTCACAGAATGCTTCTGTGTGGTTTTCATTTGAAGATACTCCATTTTCCGCTGAAGGCCCATTGGCATACCGAATGTCCACGTGCGGCTTCTACAGAAAGAGTATTTCAGAACTGCTTAAGCAAAAGTAAGTTTCAGCTCTGTTAGTTGAATACGCAGATCAGAAATCTGTTTCACAGAATGCTTCTGTGTAGTTTTTATTTGACGATATTCCTTTTTCCACTGTAGGCCCCTGTGTGCTCTGAATGTCCACTTGCAGTTTCTACAGAAAGAGTGCTTCAGAACTGCGCAATCAAAAGTAAGGTTCAACACTGTTAGTTGAATGCAGCGATCAGAACGAAGTTTCACAGAATGCTGCTGTGTAGTTTTTATTTGAGGATATTTCTTTTTCCACTATAGGGCCCTAAGCGCTCCGAATGTCCAGTAGCAATTTCAACAGAAAGAGTGTTTCAGAACTGCACAATAAAGGTAAGGTTCAAAACCACTTGTTGAATGCACAGATCAGAAAGACGTTTCACAGAATGCTTCTGTGTAGTTTTTATTTGAAGATATTCCTTTTTCCACTATAGGCCCCTCAGCGCTCCGAATGTCCACTTGCAGTTTATACAGAAAGAGTGTTTCAGAACTCCTCAATCAAAAGTAAGGTTCAACTGTGTTAGATGAATGCACAGATCAGAAAGAAGTTTCACAGAATGCTTCTGAGTAGTTTTTATTTGAAGATATTCCTTTTTCCACTATAGACAATTAGCGCTATGAACGTCCACTTGCAATTTCTACAGAAAGAGTGTTTCATAACTGCTCTATCAAAAGTATGGTTCAACTCTGTTAGTTTTATGCACAGATCAGAAAGGAGTTTCAGAGAATGATTCTGTGTAGTCTTTATTTGAAGGTATTCCTTTTTCCTCTATAGACCACTTAGCGCTCCGAACGTCCACTTGCAGTTTCTACAGAAAGCGTGTCTCAGAACTGCTCAATCAAAAGTAAGGTTCAACTCTGTTAGATGAATGCGTAGATTGGAAAGAATTTTCACAGAATGCCTCTGCGTAGTTTTTATTTGAGGATATTCCTTTTTCCACTATAGGCCCCTAAGTGCTCTGAATGTCCACTTGCACTTTCTACAGAAAGAGCGTTTCAGAACTCCTCAGTTAAACGTAATGTTCAACTCTGTTAGTTGAATGCACAGATCAGAAAGAAGTTCCACAGAACCCTTCTGTGTAGTTTTTATTTGAAGACATTCCTTTTTCCACTGTAGGCCCTGTAGCGCTCCGTATGTCCACTTGCAGTTTCTACAGAAAGGGTGTTTCAGAACTACTGAATCAAAAGTAAGGTTCAGGTCTGTTAGCTGAATGCACAGATCAGAAAGAAGTTTCACAGAATCCTTCTGTGTAGTTTTTATTTGAAGATATTCCTCTTTCTACTACAGACCCCTTATAGTTCCGAATGTCCGCTTGCGGTTTCTACAGAAAGAGTGTTTCAGAACTCTTCAATCAAGAGTGAGGTTCAACTCTGTTAGCTGAATGCGCCCATCAGAACAAAGTTTCACAGAATTCTTCTGTGTAGTTTTTATTTGAACATATTCCTTTTTCCAGTAGAGGACCCTTAGCACTCCGAATGTCCACTTGCAGTTTCTACAGAAAGAGTGTTTCAGAGCTGCTCAATCAAAAGAAAAGTTCAGCTCTGTTAGCTGAATGCACAGATCAGAAAGAAGTTTCACAGAATGCTTCTGTGTAGTTTTTAGCTGAAGACATTCCTTTTTCCACTGTAGGCCCCTTAGCGCTCCGAATGTCCACTTTCAGTTTCTACAGAACGAGTGTTTCAGAGCTGCTCAATCAAAAGTAAGGTTCAACTCTGTTAGTTGAATGCACAGATCAGAAAGAAGTTTCACAGAATGCTTCTGTGTAGGTTTTATTTGAGGATATTCCTTTTTCCACTATAGGCCCCACAGCGCTCCGAATGTCCACTTGCACTTTCTACAGAAAGAGTGTTTCAGAACTGCTCAATCAAAGGTTAGGTTCAACTCCGTTAGTTGAATGCACGGATCAGAGATAACTTTCACAGACTACTTCTGTGTTGTTTTTATTTGAAGATATTCCTTTTTCCACTATAGGCCCCTTACCGCTCTGAATGTCCACTAGCAGATTCTACAGAAAGAGTGTTTCAGAACTGCACAATCAAAAGTAAGGTTCAACTCTGTTGGTTGAATGCACAGATCAGAAAGTAGTTTCACAGAATGCTTCTGTGTAATTTTTATATGACCATATTCCTTTTTCCACTATAGGCCGCTGATCGCTCCGTATGTCCAATTGCAGTTTCTACAGAAAGAGTGTTTAAGAACTGCGCAATAAAATGTAAGGTTCAACTCTGTTAGTTGAATGCACAGATCGGAAAGTAGTTTCACGGAATGCTTCTGTGTAGTTTTTATTTGAAGACATTGCTTTTTCCACCATAGGCCCCTTAGCGCTCCGAATGTCCTGTTGCAGTTTCTACATAATGAGTGTTTCAGAACTCCTCAATCAAAAGCAAGGTTCAACTCTGTTAGTTGAATATAGAAATCAGATAGTGGTTTCACAGAATCCTCTGTATAATTTTTATTTGAAGATATTCCTTTTTCCACTATAATTCTCTTAGCGCTCCAAATATCCACTTGCAGTTTCTACAGAAAGATTGTTTCAGAACTCCTCAATCAAAATTAAGGTTCAACACTGTTTGTTGAATTCACAGAACAGAAAGAAGTTTCACAGAATGCTTCTGTGAATTTTTTATTCGGAGATATTCCTTTTTCCACTATTGGCCCCTTTGTGCTCTGAATGTCCACTTGCAGTTTCTACAGAAAGAGTGTTTCAGAACTCCTCAATCAAATTAAGGCTCTACTCTCTTAGTTGAATGCACAGATCAGAAAGGAGTTTCATAGAATGCTTCTGTGTTGTTTTTATTTGAATACATTACTATTTCCACTAAAGGCCCCTGAGTGCTCCGAATGACAGCTGTCAGTTTCTACAGAAAGAGTGTATCAGAACTGCTCAATCAAAAGTAAGGTTGAACTCTGTTATATGAATGCTCAGATCAGAAAAAAATTTCACACAGTGCTTCTGTGTAGTTTTAATTTGAAGATATTACTTTTTCCACTATACGCCCCATAGTGCTAAGAATGTCCGCTTGCAGTTTCTACAGAAAGAGTGTTTCAGAACTGCTCAATCAAAAGTACGGATAAACAAATTTAGTTGTATGCACAGATGAGAAAGTAGTTTCACAGAGTGCTTCTCTGTAGTTTTTCTTTGAAGCTGTTCTTTTATTCCACTATAGGCCCTTCAGCGCTATCAATGTCCACTTGCAGTTTCTACAGAAAGAGTGTTTCAGAACTGCTCAATCAACAGTAAGGTTCAACTCTGTTAGTTCAATGCCCACATCAGAAAGATGTTACACAGAATGCTTCTGTGTAGTTTTTATTTGAAGATATTCCTTTTTCCACCTTAGGCCTCTTAGCGCTCTGAATGTCCACGTGCAGTTTCCACAGAAAGATTGTTACAGAACTCCTCAATCAAAGGTAAGGTTCAACTCTGTTACTGGAAGGCACACATCAGAAAGACGTTTCACAGAATGCTTCTGTACAGTTTTTATAGGAAGTTATCCCTTTTTCCACTATTGGCCCTTTAGCACTCCGAATGTCCGCTTGCGGTTTTTACAGAAAGATTGTTTCAGCACAGCTCAATCAAAAGTAAGATACAACTCGGTTCGTTGAATGCACAGATCAGAAAGAAGTTTCACAGAATGCTTCTGTGTATTTTTTATTTGAAGATATTCCTTTTTACACTATAGGTCCCTAAGCGCTCCGAATTTCCGCTTGCAGTTTCTAAAGAAAGAGTGTTTCAGAACTGCTCAATCAAAAATAAGGTTCTACTCTCTTTCTTCAATGCACAGATCAGAAAGAAATTTCACAGGATTGTTCTGTGTAGTTTTTGTTTGAATATAATCCTTTTTCCACTATACAAACCTTAACGCTCCGAATGTCCACTTGCAGTTTCTACAGAAAGAGCCTTTCAGAACTGCTCAATCAAAAGTAAGGTTCAACTCTGTTAATTCAATGCACAGATCAGAAAGAAGTTTCACAGAACGCTTCTGTGTGGTTTATATTTGAAGATATTCCTTTTTCCACTAAAGGCCTTTTAGGGCTCCGAATGTCCACTTGCAGTTTCTACAGAAAGAGTGTTTCAGAAGTGCTCAATCAAAACTAAGGTTCAACTCTGTTAATGGAATGTACAGATCAGTAAGAAGTTTCACAAAATGCTTCTGTGTAGTTTTTATTTGAAGATATACCTTTTTCCACTATAGGCCCCTTAGCGCTCCGAATGTCCACTTGCAGTTTCTACAGAAAGTGTGTTTCCTAACTGCTCAATCAAAAGTAAGGTTCTACCCTGTTAGTTGAATGCACAGATCAGAAAGAGGTTTCACAGAATGCTTCTGCGTAGTTTTTATTTGAAGATATTCCTTTTTCCACAGTAGGCCCCTTAGCGATCCAAACGTCCACTTGCAGTTTCTACAGAAAGAGTGTTTCTGAACTGCTCAGTCAACAGTAAGTTTCAACTCTGTTAGTTCAACGCCCACATCAGAAAGATGTTACACAGAATGCTTCTGTGTAGTTTTTATTTGAAGATATTCCTTTTTACACCTTAGGCCACTTAGCGCTCTGAATGTCCACTTGCAGTTTCCACAGAAAGATTGTTACAGAACTCCTCAATCAAAGGTAAGTTTTAACTCTGTTACTTGAAGGCACACATCAGAAAGAAGTTTCACAGAATGCTTCTGTAGAGTTTTTATATGAAGTTATAACTTTTCCCACTGTAGACCCCTCAGCGCTGCAAATGTCCACCTGCAGTTTCTGCAGAAAGAGTGTTTCATAACTGTCCAATCAAAAGTACGGTTCAACTCTTTCAGTTGAATGCACATGTCAGAAAGGAGTTTCACAGAATGTTTCTGTGTAGTTTTTATTTGAAGATATTCCTTTTTCCAATATACGCCCCTTAGCGCTCCGATTATCTACTTGCAGTTTCTACAGAAAGAGTCTTTTAGAACTGCCAAATCAAAAGTACGGTTCAACTCTTTCAGCTGAATGCACATGTCAGAAAGAAGTTTCACAGAATGCTTCCATGTAGTTTTTATTTGAAGACATTCCTTTTTCCACTATAGGCCCCTTAGCGCTAGAATGTCCACTGGCAGTTACCACAGAAAGAGTGTTTCAGAAATGCTCAATCAAAAGTATGGTTCAACTCTGTTAGTTGAATGCACAGATCAGATAGAAGTTTCACAGAATGCTTCTGTGTAGTTTTTATTTGAAGATATTCCTTTTTCCACTATAGGCCGCTTAGAGCTCCGAATGTCCACTTGCAGTTTCCACAGAAAGAGTGTTTCAGAACTGCTCAATCAAAAGTAATTTTTCTCTATTAGTTGAATGCACAGATCAGAAAGAAGTTTCACAGAATGGTTCTGTGTTGTTTTCATTTGAAGATATTCCTTTTTCCACTATATGTCCTTAGTGCTATAAATGTCCACATGCAGTTTCTACAGAAAGAGTCTTTCAGAACTGCTCAATGTAAAGTAAGGGCCAATTCTGTTCGTTGAATGCACAGATCATAAAGAAGTTTCACAGAATGCTTCTGTGTAGTTTTTATTTGAATATATTACTTTTTCCACAATAGGCCCTTTAATGCTCCTAATATCCTCTTGCAGTTTCTACAGAAAGAGTGTTTCAGAACTGCTCAATCAAAGTGAGGTTCAACTCTGTTAGTTGAATGCACAGAAGAGCAAGAAGTTTCACAGAATGCTTCTGTGTAGTTTTTATTTGAAGATAATCTTTTTCCACTGTAGGCTCCTTTGCGCTCCGAATGTCTGCTTCGGGTTTCTACAGCAAGACATTTTCAGAACTGTTAAATCAAAAGTAGTTATTTGAATGCTCAGATCAGAAAGAAGTCTCACAGAATGCTTCTGTGTAGTTTCTACTTGAAGATATTCCTAAATCCACTATAGGCCCTTAGGGCTCTGAATGTCCTCTTTCAGTTTCTACAGAAAGAATGATTCAGAACTGCGCAATGAAAAGTAAGGTTCAGCTCTGTTAGTTGAATGCACAGAACAGAAAGAAGATTCAAAGAATGCTTCTGTGTAGTTTTTATTTGAAGTTATTCCTTTTTCCAAAATAGGCCCCTTAGCGCTCCAAATGTCCACTTGCAGCTTCTACAGAAAGAGCGTTTCAGAACTGCTCAATCAAAAGTAAGTTTCAACTCTGTTAGTTGAATGCACAGAACACAAAGAAGTTTCACGGAATGCTTCTGTTTAGTTTTTATTTGAAGATATTCTTTTTCCACTATAGGCCTCAGAGCGCTCCGAATGTCCACTTGCACTTTCTACAAAAAGAGTGTTTCAGAACTACTCAGTCAAAAGTAATCTTCAACCCTGTTAGTTGAATGCACAGAACAGAAAGAAGTTTCACAGAATGCTTCTGTGTAGTTTTTATTTGAAGATATTCCTTTTTCCAGTATAGGCCCATTAGCGCCCAGAATGTCCAATTGCAGTTTCTACAGAAAGAGTGTTTCAGAACTGCTCAAACAAAAGTAAAGTTCAACTCTGTTAGTTGAATGCACGGAACCAAAAGCAGTTTCACAGAATGCTTCTGTGTAGTTTTTATTTGAAGATATTCCTTTTTCCACTACAGGCCCCTTACTATTCTGAATGTCCACATGCAGTGTATACAGAAAGAGAGTTTCAGAACAGCTCAATCAAAAGTAAGCTTTAACTCTGTTAGATGAATGCACAGAAAAGAGAGAAGTTTCACAGAATGCTTCTGTGTTGTTTTTATTTGAAGATAGTCCTTTTTCGGCTATATTCCCCTTAGCGCTCCGAATGTCCACTAGCCATTTCTACAGAAAGAGTGTTTCAGAACTGCTCAATCAAAAGTAAGGTTCAACCCTGTTCGTTCAATGCACAGATAAGAAAAATGTTTCACAGAATGCTTCTGTGTAGTTTTTATTTGATAATATTCCTTTTCCCTTAAAGGCTCCTTAGCAATCAGAATGTCCACTTGCAGTTTCTAGACAAAGAGTGTTTCAGAACTCCTCCATCAAAAGTAAGGTTCAACTCTGTTAGTTGAATGCACAGATCAGAAAGAAGTTTCACAGAATGTTTCTGTGTAGTTTTCATTTGAAGATATTCCTTTTTCCACCATAGGCCCCATAACGCTCCAAAATTCCACTTGTAGTTTCTACAGAAAGAGTGTTTCAGAACTTCTCAATCGAAAGTATGGTTCAACTCTGTTAGTTGAATGTGCAGATCAGAAGGACGTTTCACAGACTGCTTCTGTGTAGTTTTTATTTGAAAATATTCCTTTTCCAATCTTGGCCCCTTAGGTCTCCGAATGTCCAGTTGCAGTTTCTACATAAAGAGTGTTTCAGAACACCTCAATCAAAAATAAGGTTCAACTCTGTTATTTGAATGCACAGATCAGAAAGAAGTTTCACAGAATGCTTCTGTGTAGTTTTTATTTGAATATATTACTTTTTCCACTGTAGGCCCCTTAGCATTCTAAATTTCCACTTGCAGTTTCCACAGACAGAGTGTTTCAGAACTCCTCAATCAAAAGTAAGGTTCAACTCTCTTAGTTGAATGCACAGATCAGAAAGAAGTTTCACATAATCTTTCTGTGTAGTTTTTATTTGAAGATATTCCTTTTTCCACAATTGGCCGCCTAGAGCTCCGAGTGGCCACTAGCAGTTTTTACAGAAATAGTGTTTCAGAACTGCTTAATCAACAGTAAGCTTCAACTCTGTTTGCTGAATTCACAGATCTGAAAGGAGTTTCACAGAATGCTTCTGTGTATTTTTTATTTAAACATATTCCTTTTTCCACTATAGGCCCCTTAGCATCTGAATGTCCACTTGCAGTTTGTACAGAGTCCTTCAGAACTGCTCAATCAAAAGTAAGATTCAACTCTGTTAGTTGCATTCACAGAGTAGACAGAAGTTTTACAGAATGCCTCTGTGTAGTTTTTATTTGAAGATATTCCTTTTTGCACTATAGGCCACTTATCGCTCCGAATGTCCACGTGCAGTTTCTACAGAAAGAGTGTGTCAGAACTCGTCAATCAAAAGTAAGATTCAACTCTGTTAGTTGAATTCGCAGAGAAGAAAGAAGTTTCACAGCATGCTTGTGGGTAGATTTTATTTGAAAATATTCCTTTCTTCACTATAGGACCCTTAGATCTCAAAATGTCCGGTTGCAGTTTCTGCAGAAAGAGTGTTTCAGAAGTGCTGAATCAAAAGTAAATTTAGACTCCATTTGTTGAATGCACAGATCAGAAATTAGTGTCACAGAATGCTTCTGTGTACTTTTTATTTCAATTTATTCCTTTTTCCAATATAGGTCCCTTTGCGATCCGAATGTCCACTTGGAGTTTCAATAGAAAGAGTGTTTCAGAACTGCTCAATCAAAAGTAAAGTTCAACTCTGTTAGTTGAATACACAGATCAGAAAGGAGTTTTACAGAGTGCTTCTGTGAGTTTTTATTTGAAGATATTCCTTTTTCCGCAATAGGCAACTCAGCGCTCCGAATGTCCACTTGCAGTTTCTACTGAAAGAGTGTTTCAGAACTGCTCAGTCAACAATAAGCTTCAATTCAGTTAGTTGATTGCCCAGAACAGAAAGAAATTTCACAGAATGCTTCCGTGTAGTTTTCATTTGAAGATATTCCTTTTTCCACTGTAGGCCCGTAGCACTCAGAAAATCCACTTGCAGTTTCTACAGAAAGAGTGTTTCAGAATTGATCAATCAAATGTAAGCTTCAACTCTTTTAGTTGAATGCACAGAACAGAAAGTAGTTTCACAGAATGCTTCTGTGTAGTTTTTATTTGAGGATAATCCTTTTTCTACTGTTGGCCCCTTAGCGTTCCGAATGTCCTCTTGCAGTTTCTACAGAAAGAGTGTTTCAGAACTGCTCATTCAAAAGTTAGCTTCAACTCTGTTAATTGAATCCAAAGAACAGAAAGCAGTTTCACCGAATGCTTCGGTGTAGTTTTCATTTGAGGCATTCTTTCTCCACAATAGGCTCCTTAGTTCTCCGCACGTCCACTTGCAGTTTCCACATAAAGAGTGTTTCAGAACTGCTCAATCAAAAGTAAGCTTCAGCTCTGTTAGTTGAATGCACAGAACAGAAAGAAGTTTCACAGAATCCTTCTGGGAAGTTTTTATTTGGAGATATTACTTTTTCCACTACAGGCCACTTAGCTCTCCGAATATCCACTTGCAAATCCAACAGAAAGAGAGTTTCAGAACTGCTCAATCAAAAGTAAGCTTCAACTCTGTTATTTGAATTCAAAGAACAGAAAGAAGTTTCAAAGAATGCTTCTGTGTAGTTTTATTTGGAGATATTCCTTTTCACTATAGGCCCCTTAGCGCTCAGAATGTCCACTTGCAGTTTCTACACAAAGAATATTTCCGATCTGCTCAGACAAATACAAGCTTGAAATCTTTTAGTTGAATGCACAGAACAGAAAGCAGTTTCACAAAATGCTTCTGTGTAAATTTTATTCAATGATATTCCTTTTTCCTCTATAGGCCCCTTATCGCTATGAATGTCCACTTGCAGTTTCTACAGAAAGAGTGTTTCAGAACTGCTCAATCAAATGTAAGCTTCAACTCTGTTAGTTGAAGGCACAGAACAGAAAGAGTTTCACAGAATCTTCTCTTTAGTTGTTATTTGAAGATAATACTTTTTCCAGTGTAGGCCTCTTAGCGAACCGAATGTCCACTTGAAGTTTCTACAGAAAGTGTGTTTCAAAACTGCTCAATCAAAAGTAAGGTACAACCCTGTTTGTTGAATGAACAGAACAGAAACAAGTTTCACAGAATGCTTCTCTGTAGTTTTTATTTGTAGATATTTCTTTTTCCACTATAGGCCCCTAAGCATTCCGAATTTCCACTTGCAGATCCTACAGACTGCTTCAGAACTGCTCAATCAAAAGTAAGTTTCAACTCTGTTAGTTGAATGCACAGAACAGAAAGCAGTTTCAGACAATGCTTCGGTGTAGTTTTTATTTGAAGATATTCCTTTTTCCATGATAGGCCCCTTAGCACTCAGAATTTCCACTTGCAGTTTCTACATAAAGAGTGTTTCAGAACTGCTGACTCAAAAGTAAGCTTCAACTCTGTTAGTTGAATACACAGAACAGAAAGAGGTTTCACAGAATGCTTCTGTGTAGTTTTTATTTGAAGATATTCCTTTTTCCACTATAGGCCCCTTAGCACCTGGAATGTCCACTTGCAGTTTCTAAAGATAGAGTGTTTCAGAACTGCTCAATCAAAAGAACGCTTCAATTCCGTTAGTTGAATGCACAGAACAGAAAGAAGTTTCACAGAATGCTTCTGTGTAGTTGTTATGTGGAGATAATCCTCTTTCCACTGTAGGCACCTCAGCGCTTCGAATGTCCACTTGCAGATTCTACAGAAAGAGTGTTTCAGAACTGCGCAATCAAAAGTAAGCTCCTACTCTGTTAGTTGAATGCACAGAAGAGAAAGAATTTTCACACAATGCTTCTGTGTAGTTTTTATTCGAAGATATTCCTTTTTACCCTATAGGCCCCTTAGCGCCATGAATGTCCACATGCAGGTTCTACAGAAAGAGTGTTTCAGAAATGCTCAATCAAAAGTAAGCTTCAACTCTCTTAGTTGAATGCACAGAACAGAAAGAAGTTTCACAGAATGCTTCTGTGTAGTTTTTATTTGAAGATATTCCTTTTTGCACTATAGGCCCCTTAGCGCTGTGTATGTCCACTTGTAGATTGTACAGAAAGAGTGTTTCAGGACTGCTAATCAAAACTAAGCTTCAACTCTGTTAGTTGAATGCACAGAACAGAAAGAAGTTTCACAGAAGGCTTCTGTGTAGTTTTTGTTTGGAGATATTCCTTTTTCAACTATAGGCCCCTTTGCGCTCCGAATGTCCTCTTGCAGTTTCTACAGAAAGAGTGTTTCAGAACACCTCAATCAAAAGTAAGTTTTAACTCTGTTAGTTTAATGCCCACAACAGAAAGAAGTTCCACTGAATGCTTATGTGTAGTTTTTATTTGAAAATATTACTTTTTCCACTGTAGGCCCCTTAGCTTTCCGAATATCCAACTGCAGTTTCTACAGAAAGGGTATTTCAGAACTGCTCAATCAAAAGTAAGCTTCAACTCTGTTAGTTGAATGCACAACAGCAAAAAAGTTTCACAGAATGCTTCTGAGTAGTTTTAATTTGAAGATATTACTTTTTCCTCTATATGCCAATTAGCGCTCTGAGTATCCACTTTCACTTTCTACAGAAAGAGTGTTTCAGAACTGCTCAATCAAAAGCAAGCTTCAACTCTGTTAGTTGAATGTGCAGAACAGAAAGAAGTTTCACAGAATGCTTCTGTGTAGTTTTTATTTGGAGATATTCATATTTGCACTATAGGCCCCTTAGCGCTCACAATGAACAATTGCAGTTTCTACAGAAAGAGTGTTTCAGAACTGCTCAATCAAAGGTAATCTTCAACTCTGTTATTTGAATGTACAAAACAGAAAGATGTTTCACAGAATGCTTCTGTGTAGTTTTCATTTGAAGATATTCCTTTTCCCACTATAGGCCCCTTAGTGCTCCGAATGTCCACTAGCAGTTTCTACAGAGAGAGTTTTTCAGAACTGCTCAATCAAAAGTAAGCTACAACTCTGTGAGTTGAATGCACAGAACAGAAAGAAGTTTCACAGAATGCTTCTGTGTTGTTTTTATTTGGAAATATTCCTTTTTCCACTATAGGACCCTTAACACTCAGAATATCCACTTGCAGTTTCTAAAGAAAGAGTGTTTCATAATTGCTCCATCAAAAGTGAGCTGAAAATCTGTTAGTTGAATACACAGAACAGAAAGAAGTTTCACAGAATTCTTCTGTGCAGTTTGTATTTGAGGATATTCCTTTTTCCAGTATGGGTCCCTTAGCAGCCAGATTGTCCTATTCCAGTTTGTACAGAAAGACTGTTTCTGATGTGCTCAAAAAAAGTAAGCTTCAACTCTGTTAGTTGAATGCACAGAACAGTAAGAAGTTTCATAGAATGCTTCTGTGTAGTCTTTATTTGAAGATACTCCTTTTTCCACTATAGGCCCCTTAGCGCTCCGAATGTCCACTTGCAGTTGCTACACAAAGAGAGTTTCAGAACTGCTCAATCAAAAGTATGCTTTAACTCTGTTAGTTGAATTCACAGAAGATAAAGAAGTTTCACAGAATGCTTCTGTGTAGTTTTTATTTGAGGATATTACTTTTTCCACTATAGGCCCATTAGCTCTCCGAATGTCCACTTGCAGTTTCTACAGAAACATTGTTTCAGAAATGCTGAATCAAAACTAAATTGCAACTCTGTTAGTTGAATGCACAGAACAGAAAGAAGTTTCACAGAATGCTACCATGTAGTTTTTATTTGAAGATATTCCTTTTTCCACAATAGGCCCCATTTTGCTCTGAATGTCCACGAGCAGTTTCTACAGAAAGAGTGTTTCAGAAGTGCTGAATCAAAAGTAAGAATCAACACTATTAGTTGAATGCACTGAAAAGAAAGGATCTTCACAGAATACTTCTATGTTGTTTTTATTTGGAGATATTCCTTTTTCCACTATAATCCCTTAGCGCTCTGAATGTCCACTTGCAGTTTCTACAGAAAGAGTGCTTCAAAACTGATCAATCAAAAGTAAGCTTCAACTCTGTTAGCTGATTGCAGAGAAGAGAAAGAAGTTTCACAGAATGCTTCTGTGTGGTTTTTATTTGACGATATTCCTTTTTCTACTATAGGCCCCTTAGTGTTCCGAATATACACTTGCAGTTTCTACAGAAAGAGTGTTTCAGAACTGCTCAATCAAAAGTAAGCTTTATCTCTGTTAGTTGAATGCACGGAAAAGAAAGTAGTTTCACAGAATGCTTTTGTGTAGTTTTTATTTGAATTTAGTTCTTTTTCCCCTATAGACCCTTAGCGCACAGAATGTCCCCTTGCAGTTTCTTCAGAAAGAGTGTTTCAGAACTGCTCAATCAAAAGTAAGCTTCAGCTCTGTTAGTTGAATGCACAGAACAGAAAGAGGTTTCATATAATGCTTCTGTGTAGTTTTTATTTGAAGATATTCCTTTTTCCACCATAGGCGCCTTAGCACTCCGAATGTCCACTTGCATTTTCTACAGAAAGAGTGTTTCAGAACTGCTCAATCAAAAGGAAGCATCAACTCTGTTTGTTGAATGCACAGAACAGAAAGAAGTTTCACAGAATGTTACAGTGTAGTTTTTATTTGAAGATATTCCTTTTTCCCCTATAGGCCCCTTAGCACTCCGAATGTCCAGATGCACTTTCTACAGAAAGAGTGTTTCAGAATTGCTCAATCAAAAGTAAGTTTCAACTCTGTTAGTTCAATGCACAGAACAGAATGTAGTTTCACAGAATTCTTCTGTGTAGTTTTTGTTTGAAGATATTCCTTTTTCCACTATAGGCCAATTAGTGCTCAGAATGTCCACTTGCAGTTTCTACAGAAAGAGTGTTTCAGAACTTCTCAATCAAAGGTAAGCTTCAGCTCTGTTGGTTGAATGCACAGAACAGAAAGTAGTTTCACAGAATGCTTCTGTGTAGGTTTTATTTGGAGATATTACTTTTTCCACTATGGGCCCCTTAGCTCTCCGAATGTCCACTTGCAGTTTCTACACAAAGAGTGTTTCAGTACTGCTCAATCAATCAAAAGTAAGCTTCAAAACTGTTAGGTGAATACACAGAACAGAAAGAAGTTTCACAGAAGGGTTCTGTGAAGTTTTTATTTGGAGATACTCCTTATTCCTCCATAGGCCCCTTAGCGCTCCGAATGTCCACTTGCAGTTTCTACAGAAAGAGTGTTTCAGAACTGCTAAATCAAAAGTAAGCTTCAACTCTGTTAGTTGAATGCACAGAACAGAAAGAAGTTTCACAGAATGCCTCTGTGTAGTTTTTATTTGGCGATTTTTCTTTTTCCACTATAGGCCCCTTAGCGCTCTGAATGTCCACTTGCAGTTTCTACAGAAAGAGTGTTTCAGAACTGCTCAGTCAAATGTAAGGTTCAACTCTGTTAGTTGAATGCACAGAACAGAAAGAAGTTTCACAGAATGCTTCTGTGTACTTTTGATTCGAGGATAATTCTTTTTCCACAATTGGCACCATAGTTTTCGGAATGGCCACTCGCACTTTCTACAGAAAGTGTGTTTCAGAACTACTCAATTAAAAGAAAGGTTCAACTCTGTTAGTTGAATGCACAGAACAGAAATAAGTTTCCCAGAATTCTTCTGTGTAGTTTTTATTTGGAGATATTCTTTTTTCCACTATGGGCCCACTAGCGCTTGGAATGTGCACATGCAGTTTCTTCGGAAAGAGTGTTTCAGAACTGCGCAATCAAAAGTAAATTCAATCTGTTAGTTGAAAGCACGGAACAGAAAGAATTTTCACAGAATGCTTCTGTGTAGTTTTCATTGAAGATATTCCTTTTCCAGTATAGACCCCTTAACGCTCAGAATGTCCACTTGCAGTTTCTACAGAAAGACTATTTCACAACTGCTCAATCAAAAGTAAGCTTCAACTCTCTTAGTTGATTGCACTGAACACAAAGGAGTTTCACAGAATGCTTCTGTGTAGTTTTTATTTGAAGCTATTCCTTTTTCCACTATAGGCCCCTTAGAGCACAGAATGTCCACTTGCACTTTCTACAGAAACAGAGTTTCAGAAATGAGCATTCAAATGTAAGCTTCAAAGCTGTTAGCTGAATGTAGAGTAGAGGAAGAATTTCCACAAAATGCTTCTGTGTAGTTTTTATTTGAAGATATCCCTTTTTCCACTATAGGCCCCTTAGCACTCCACATTTCCAATTGCAGCTTACACAGAAAGAGTGTTTCAGAACTGCTCAATCAAAAGTAAGCTTTAATCTGTTAGTTAAAGGCACAGAACAGAAAGTAGTTTCACAGAATATTTCTGTGTAGTTTTTATTTTAATATATTCCTTTTTCCACTATAGGCCACTTTGAGCTCAGAATGTCCACTTGCAGTTTCTACAGAAAGAGTGTTTCAGAGCTGCTCAATCAAAAGTAAGCTTCAACTCTGTTAGTTGAATGCACAGAACAGAAAGAAGTTTCACGGAACGCTTCTGTGCAGTTTTTATTTGAGAATATTTCTTTTTCAACTATAGACCCCTTAGCGTTCGGAATGTCCTCTTGCAGGTTCTACAGAAAGAGTGTTTCAGAACTGCTCAAACAAAAGTAAGCTTCAACTCTGTTAGTTCAATGCACAGAACAGAAAGAAGTTTCACAGAACACTTCTATGTGGTATTTATTTGAAGATATTGCTTTTTCCACTATAGGCAACTTAGGGCTCAGAATATCCACTTGCAGTTTCTACAGAAAGAGTGTTTCAGAACTGCTCAATCAAAAGTAAGCTTCAACTATGTTATTTGAATGCACAGAAGAGAAAGTAGTTTCACAGAACACTTCTATGTGGTATTTATTTGAAGATATTGCTTTTTCCACTATAGGCAACTTAGGGCTCAGAATATCCATTTGCAGTTTCTACAGAAAGAGTGTTTCAGAACTGCTCAATCAAAAGTAAGCTTCAACTCTGTTATTTCAATGCACAGAACAGAAAGAAGTTTCATAGAATGCTTCTGTGTAGTTTTTAATTGGAGATATTTCTTTTTCCACTATAGGCCCCTTAGCGTTCGGACTGTCCACGTGCAGTTTCTACAGAAAGAGTGTTTCAGAACTGCTCAAACAAAAGTAAGCTTCAACTCTTTTAGTTGAATAAGCCCAACACAAAGAAGTTTCAGAGAATGCTTCTTTGTAGTTTTTTTGTGGAGATATTTCTTTTTGCACTATATGCCCCTTAGCATTCGGAATGTCCGCTTGCTATTTCTACAGAAAGAGTGTTTCAGAACTGCTCAATCGAAAATAAGCTTCAACTCAGTTAGTTGAATGCACAGAACAGAAAGAAGTTTCACAGAATGCTTCTGTGTAGTTTGCATTTGAAGATACTCCTTTTTCCACTACAGGACCCTTAGCGCTCGGTATGTCAACTTGCAGTTTCTACAGAAAGTGTGTTTCAGAACTGCTCAATAAAAAGTAAGCTTCAACTCTGTTAGTTGAATGCATAGAACAGAAAGGAGTTTCAACGATTGCTTCTGTGTAGTTTTTATTTGAAGATATTCCTTTTACCACTATAGGCCCCTTAGAGCTCCAAATGTCCACTTGCACTTTAAACAGAAAGTGTGTTTCAGAACTGCTCAATCAAAAGTAAGCTTCAACTCTATTAGTTGAATGCACAGAACAGAAAGAAGTTTCACAGATTGCTTCTCTTAGTTTTTGTTTGAAGATAATCGTTTTTCCAGTATAGGCCTCTTAGCGATCCGAATGTCCACTTGAAGTTTCTACAGAAAGTGTGTTTCAAAACTGCACAATCAAAAGTAAGGTACAACCCTGTTTGTTGAATGAACAGAACAGAAACAAGTTTCACACAATGCTTCTCTGTGGTTTTTATTTGTAGATATTTCTTTTTCCACTATAGACCCCTAAGCATTCCGAATGTCCACTTGCAGTTCCTACATACTGTTTCAGAACTGCTCAATCAAAAGTAAGTTTCAACTCTGTTAGTTGAATGCACAGAACAGAAAGCAGTTTCAGACAATGCTTCGGTGTAGTTTTTATTTGAAGATATTCCTTTTTCCAGGATAGGCCCCTTAGCACTCAGAATGTCCACTTGCAGTTTCTACATAAAGAGTGTTTCAGAACTGCTCAAACAAAAGTAACCTTCAACCCTGTTAGTTGAATAAGCAGAACTGAAAGATGTTTCACAGAATGCTTCTGTGTAGTTTTTGTTTGGAGTTAATCCTTTTTGCACTATAGGCCCCTTAGACCTCCGAATGTCCACTTACAGTTTCTACAGTAAGAGTGCTTCAGAACCGCTCAATCAAAAGTAAACTTCAACTCTGTTAGTTTTAATGGAAGGAACAGAAAGAAGTTTCACAGAATTGTTCTGTGTAGTTTTTATTTGAAAATATTACTTTTTCAACTGTAGGCCAGTAAGCGCTGTGAATATCCACTTGCAGTTTCTACAGAAAGAGAGTTTCAGAAATGCTCAACCAAAAGTAAGCTTCAACTCTATTAGTTGAATGCACAGAACAGAAAGAAGTTTCACAGAATGTTTCTGTGTAGTTTTCATTTGAAGGTATCCCTTTTTCCACTATAGGCCCTTTAGCGCACGGAATGTCAACTTCCAGTTTCTACAGAAAGAGTGTTTCAGAACTGCTCAATCAAAAGTAAGCTTCAACTCTGCTGGTTGAAAGGACAGAACAGAAAGAAATTTCACAGAATTGTTCTGTGTAGTTTTTATTTGAAGATATTCCTTTTCCACTATAGGCCCCTTAGCGCTCCGAATGTCCACTTGCAATTTCTACAGAAAGAGTGTTTCAGAACTGCTCAATCAAATGTAAGCTTCAACTCTGTTAGTTGAATGCACAGAGCATTAAGAAGTTTCACAGAATACTTCTGTGCAGTCTTCATTTGGAGATATTACCTTTTCCACTATGGGCCCCTTAGCGCTCGGAATGTCAACTTGCAGTTTCTAGAGAAAGAGTTTTTCAGAACTGCTCAATTAAAGTAAGCTTCAACTCTGTTATTTGAATGCACAGAACAGAAAGAAGTTTCACAGAATTCTTCTGTGTAGTTTTAATTTGAAGATATTCCTTTTTCCACCATAGGCACCTTAGCGCTCCGAATGTCCACTTGCAGTTTCTACAGAAAGAGTGTTTCAGAACTGCTCAATCAAAAGTAAGTTTCAGCCCTGTTAGTTGAATGCACAGAACAGAAAGAAGTTTCACAGAATGCTTCTGTGTACTTTTTATTTGGAGATATTTCTTTTCCCACTGTAGGCCAATATGCGCTCCGAATGTCCAGCTGCAGTTTCTACAGAAAGCGTGTTTCAGAACTGCTCAATCAAAAGTAAGCTTCAACTCTATTAGCTGAATGCACAGAACAGAAAGAAGTTTCACAGAATGCTTCTGTGCAGTTTTTATTTGTAGATATCGCTTTTTACACTTTAGGCCCTTTAGCACTCGAAATGTCAACTTGCAGTTTCTACAGAAAGAGTGTTTCAGAACTGCTCAATCAAAAGTAAGCTTCAACCCTGTTAATTGAATGCACAGAACAGAAAGAAGTTTCACAGAATGCTTCTGTGTAGTTTATATTTGAAGATATTCCTTTTTCGCCTACAGGCCCCTTAGCGTTCAGAATGTCCACTTACAGTTTCTACACAAAGAGTGTTTCAGAACTGCTCAATCAAAAGCAAGCTTCAACTCTATTAGTTGAATGCACCGAACAGAAAGAAGTTTCACAGAATGCTTCTCTGAAGTTATTATTTGGAGGTATTTCTTTTTCCACTTTAGGCCCCTTAGCACTCAAAATGTCCACTTGCAGTTTCTACAGAAAGGGTGTTTCAGAACTGCTCAATCAAAAGTAAGCTTCAGCTCTCTTAGTTGAACGCAGAGAACAGAAAGAAGTTTCACAGAATGCTTCTGTGTAGTATTTATATGATGATATCTCTTTTTCCACTATAGGCCCTATAGCACTCTGAATGTCAACTTGCAGTTTCTACAGAAAGAGTGTTTCAGAACTGCTCAATCAAAAGTAAGCTTCAACTCTTTCAGTTGAATGGACAGAAAAGACGGAAGTTTCACAGAATGCTTCTGTGTAGTTTTTATTTGAAGATATTGCTTTTTAAACTATAGGCCCCTTAGCGCTCCGAATCTCCACATGCAGTTTCTACAGAAAGAGTGTTTCAGAACTGCTCAATCAAAAGTAAGCTTCAACTCTGTTAGTTGAATGCACCTAACAGAAAGAAGTTTCACAGAATGCTTCTGTGTAGTTTTTATTTGGAGATTTTTCTTTTTCCACTATAGGCCACTTAGCGCTGCAATATCCACCTGCAGTTTCTACACAAAGTGTGTTTCAGAACTGCTCAATCAAAAGTAAGCCTCAACTCTGTTAGTTGAGTGCACAGAACAGAAAGAACTTTCACAGAATGCTTCTGTGTAGTTTTTATCTGGAGATATCCCTTTATCCACTATAGGCCCTTTAGCGGTCGGAACGTCCACTTGCACTTTCTACAGAAAGAGTATTTCACAACTGCTGAATCAAAAGTAAACTTCAACTCTGTTAGTTGAATGGACAGAACAGAAAGAAGTTTCACAGAATGCTTCTGTGTAGTTTTTATTTGAAGATATTTCTTTTTAAACTATACGCCCCTTAGCGCTCCGAATGTCCACTTGCAGTTTCTACAGAAAGAGTGTTTGAGAACTGCTCAATCAAAAGTAAGCTTCAACTCTTTTGGTTGAAAGGACAGAACAGAAAGTAGTTTCACTGAATGCTTCTTTGTAAATTTATTTGAAGATATTTCTTTTTCCACTATAGGCCCCTTAGCGCTGCGAATGTCCACTTGCAGTTTCTACAGAAAGAGTGTTTCAGAACTGCTCAATCAAAACTAAGCTTCAACTCTGTTAGTTGAATGGAAAGAACAGAAAGGAGTTTCACAGAATGCTTCTGTGTAGTTTTTCTTTGGAGATATTTCTTTTCCCACTGTAGGCCCCTTAGCGCTCCAAATGTCCACCTGTAGTTTCTACAGAAAGGATGTTTCAGAACTGCGCAGTCAAAAGTAAGCTTCAACTCTGTTAGCTGAAAGCACAGTACAGAAAGTATTTTCACAGAATGCTTCTGCGTAGTTTTTATTCGAAGATATCCCTTTTTACACTTTAGGCCATTTAGGGCTCGAAATGTCAACTTGCAGTTTCTACAGAATGAGTGTTTCAGAACTGCTCAATCAAAAGTAAGCTTCAACTATGTTAGTTGAATGCACAGAACACAAAGAAGTTTCACATAATGCTTCTGTGTAGTTTTTATTTGAAGATATTCCTTTTTCCACTATAGGCCCTTTAGCGCACGGAATGTCCACTTGCAGTTGCTACAGAAAGAGTGTTTCAGAACTGCTCAATCAAAACTAAGCTTCAACTCTGTTAGTTGAATGCATAGAACAGAAAGAAGTTTCACAGAATGCTTCTGTGTAGTTTTTATTGGTAGATATTTCTTTTCCCACTGTAGGCCCCTTAGCGCTCCGAATGTCCACCTGCAGTTTCTACAGAAAGTGTGTTTCAGAACTGCTCAATCAAAAGTAAGCTTCAACTCTGTTAGCTGAATGCACAGAACAGAAAGTAGTTTCACAGAATGCTTCTGTGTAGTTTTTATTTGAAGATATCCCTTTTTACACTTTAGGCCCTTTAGCACTCGAAATGTCAACTTGCAGTTTCTACAGAAAGAGTGTTTCAGAACTGCTCAATCAAAAGTAAGCTTCAACACTGTTAGTTGAATGCACAGAACAGAAAGAAGTTTCACAGACTGCTTCTGTGTAGTTTTTCATTGAAGACATTCCTTTTTCCACTGTAGGCCCCAAAGTGCTCCGAATGTCCACTTGCAGTTTCTCCAGAGAGTTTCAGAACTGCACAATCAAAATTGAGGTTCAAATCTGTTAATTGAATGCACAGATCAGAAAGAAGTTTCACAGAATTCTTCTGTGTAGTTCTTATTTTAAGATGCTCCTTTTTCCTGTGTATGTCCCTTAGCGCTCCGAATGACCACTTGCAGTATGTACAGAAAGAGTGTCTCTGAGCTCCTCAATCAACAGTAAGGTTCAACTCTGTTAGTTGAATACGCAGATCAGAAAGAAATTAAAGAGGGTGCTTCTGTTTTGTTTTTATTTCAAGATTTTCCTTTTTCCACTACAGGCCCCTTAGCGCTCCGATTGTCCACTTGCAGTTTCCTCTGAAAGAGTGTTTCAGAACTGCTCTATCAAAAGCAATGTTCAACTCTGTTAGTTGAATGCACAGATCAGTAAGAAGTTTCACAGAATTCTTCTGTGTAGTATTTATTTGAAGATACTCCTTTTTCCATTATAGGGCCCTTAGCACAAAATGTCCACTTACCGTTTCTACAGAAAGAGGGTTTCAGAACTGCTTAATCAAAAGTAAGCTTCAACTCTTCTATTTGAAAGCACAGATCAGAAGGAAGTTTCACAGAATGCTTCAGTGTATTTTTTATTTGTCGATATTCCTTTTTCCTCTATAGGCCCCTTAGCTCTCCGAATGTCCACCTGCTGTTTCTACAGAAAGAGTGTTTCAGGAGTCCTCAATCAAAAGTAAGGTTCAAATCTGTTAGTTGAATGCACAGATCAGAAAGACGTTTCATAGAATGCTTCTGTGTAGTTTTTATTTGAAGGTATTCCTTTTTCCATTATAGGCCCCTAAGTGCTCCAAATGTGCACTTGCAGTTTCTACAGAAAGAGGGTTTCAGAACTGCTCAATCCAAAGTAAGGTTCAACTCTGTTAGTTGTATGCATAGTTCAGAAAGAAATTTCTGAGAATGCTTCTGTGTAGTTTATATTTGAAGATATTCCTTTTTCCACTATAAGTCCCTTAGTGCTCCGTATATCCGCTTGCAGTTTCTACAGAAAGAGTGTTTCAGAACAGCTCAGTCAAAGGTAAGTTTCACCTCTTTTACTTGAATGCACAGAACAGAAAGAAGTTTCACAGAATGCTTCTGTGTAGTTTTCATTTGAAGATATTCCTTTTTCCACTCTAGGCCCCTTAGCGCTCCGAATGTCCACTTGCAGTTTCTACAGAAAGAGTGTTTCAGAACTGCTCAATAAAAAGTAAGGTTCAACTCTGTTAGTTGAGTGCGCAGATCAGAAAGAACTTTCACAGAATGCTTCTGTGTAGTTTTTATTTGAAGATATTCCTTTTCCACTATAGGCCCCTAAGTGCTCCGAATGTCCAGTTGCAGTTTCTACAGAGAGAGTGTTTCGGGACTTGCTTTATGAATCTCGGTGCTCCTGTGTTGGGTGCATATATATTTAGGATAGTTAGCTCTTCTTGTTCAATTGATCCCTTTTCCATTATGTAATGGCCTTCTTTGTCTCTTTTGATCTTTGTTGGTTAAATCTATTTTATCAGAGACGAGGATTGCAACCCCTGCCTTTTCTTGTTTTCCAGTTGCTTGATAGATCTTCCTCCATCCCTTTATTTTGATTCTATATGTGTCTCTGCACGTGAGATGTGTTTCCTGAATACAGCACACTGATGGGTCTTTACTCCTTATGCACTTTGCCAGTCTGTATCTTTTGATTGGAGCATTTAGCCCATTTACATTTAACGTTAATATTGTTATGTGTGAATCTGATCCTGTCATTATGATGTTAGTTGGTTATTTTGCTCGTTAGTTGCTGCAGTTTCTTCCTCGCCTCGATGGTGTTTGCAATTTTGCGTGTTTTTGCAGTGGGTGGTACCGATTGTTCCTTTCTATGTTTAGTGCTTCCTTCAGGAGCTCTTTTAGGGCAGGCCTGGTGGTGACAAAATCACTAAGCGTTTGCTTGTCTGTAAAGTATTTTATTTCTCCTTCACTTATGAAGCTTTGTTTGGCAGGATAGGAAATTCTGTGTTGAAAATACTTTTCTTTAAGAATGTTGAATATCGGCCCCCACTCTCTTCGGGCTTGTAGAGTTTCTGCCGAGAGATCAGCTGTTAGTCTGATGAGCTTCCCTTTGTGGGTAACCCGACCTTTCTCTCTGGCTGCCCTTAATATTTTTTCCTTCATTCCAACTTTGGTGAATCTGACAGTTATGTGTCTTTGAGTTGCTCTTCTCAAGGAGTATCTTTGTGGCGTTCTCTGTATTTCCTGAATCTGAATGTTGGCCTGCCTTACTAGATTGGGGAAGTTCTCCTGGATAATATCTTGCAGAGAGTTTTCGAACTTGGTTCCATTCTCCCCATCATTCTCAGGTACACCAATCAGACGTAGGTTTGGTCTTTTCACATAGTCCCAATTTTCTTGGAGGCTTTGTTCATTTCTTTTTATACTTTTTTCTCTAAACTTCCCTTCTCTCTTCATTTCACTCATTTCATCTTCCATCAGCGATACCCTTTCTTCCAGTTGATCGCATCTGCTACTGAGGCTTCTGCAATCTTCGCGTAGTTCTCGAAACTTGGCTTTCACCTCCATCAGCTCCTTTAAGCCCTTCTCTCCATTGGTTATTCTAGTTATCCATTCTTCTAATTTTTTTTCAAAGATTTTAACTTCTTTGCTATTGTTTTGAATTTCCTCTCATAGCTCAGTGTAGTTTGATCGTCTGAAGCCTTCTTCTCTCAACTCGTCAAAGTCATGCTCCATCCAGCTTTGTTCCGTTGCTGGTGAGGAACTGCGTTCCTTTGGAGGAGGAGAGGTGCTCTGTTTTTAGAGTTTCCAGTTTTTCTGCTCTGTTTTCTCCCCATCTTTGTGGTTTTATCTACTTTTTGTCTTTGATGTTGGTGATGTACAGATGGGTTTTTGGTGTAGATGTCCTTTCTGTTTGTTACATTTCCTTCTACCAGACAGGACCCTCAGCTGCAGGTCTGTTGGAGTTTACTAGAGATCCACTGCACACCCTGTTTGGCTGGGTGTCAGCAGCGGTGGCTGCAGAACAGCGGATTTTTGTGAGACCACAAATTCAGCTGTCTAGTAGTTCCTCTGAAAGTTTTGTCTCAGAGGACTACCTGACTGAATGAGGTGTCAGTCGGTCCCTACTGGAGCGGTGCCTCCCAGTTAGGCTGCTCAGGGGTGAGGGACCCACTTTAGGAGGCAGTCTGTCCGTTCTCAGATCTCCAGCTGCGTGCTGGGAGAACCACTACTCTCTTCAAAGCTGTCAGTCAGACAGGGACATTTAAGACTGTGGAGGTTCCTGCTGAGTTTTTGTTTGTCTGTGCCCTGCCCCCAGAGGTGGAGCCTACAGAGGCAGGCAGGCCTCCTTGAGCTGTGGTGGGCTCCACCCATTTCGAGGTTCCTGGCTGCTTTGTTTACCTAAGCAAGCCTGGGCAATGGTGGGCGCCCCTCCCCCAGCCTCGCTGTCGCATTGAAGCTTGATCTCAGACTGCTGTGCTAGCAATCAGCGGGACTCCATTGGCATAGGACCCTCCGAGCCAGGTGTGGGACACAATCTCCTAGTGTGCCGTTTTCCAGGCCCGTTGGAAAAGCACAGTATTAGGATGGGAATGACCCGATATTCCAGTGCCGTCTGCTTCCCCTTTCTTTGACTAGGAAAGGGAACTCCCTGACGCCTTGCGCTTCCCGAGTGAGGCAGTGACTCACTCTGCTTCGGCTCGTGCACGGTGTGCTTCACCAACTGTCCTGCACCCACTGTTAGGCATTCCCTAGTGAGATGAAACAGGTACCTCAAGCAGAAATGCAGAAATCACCCGTCTACTGTGTCACTGGGGCTGGGAGCTGGAGACTGGAGCTGTTCCTATTCGGCCATCTTGGCTCCACCCCGCTTCTGTGTATTTTTTATTTGAAGATATTACTTCTTCCACTATAGGCCCCTAAGCGCTCCGAATGTCCACTTGCAGTTTCTACAGAAAGGGTGTTTCAGAACTGCTCAATCAAAAGTAAGCTTCAACTCTGTTAGTTGAATGCACAGAACAGAAAGAAGTTTCACAGAATGCTTCTGTGTAGTTTTTATTTGGAGATATCACTTTTTCCACTAAAGGCCCTTTAGCGTTCGGAATGTCAACTTGCAGTTTCTACCGAAAGAGTGTTTCAGAACTGCTCAAAAAAGTAAGCTTCAACTCTGTCAGTTGAATGGACAGAACAGAAAGAAGTTTCACAGAATGCTTCTGTGTAGTTTCTATTTGAAGATATTCCTTTTTCCACTATAGGCCCCTTAGCGCTCCGAATGTCCAGTTGCAATTTCTACAGAAAGAGTGTTACAGAACTGTTCAATCAAAAGTAAGCTTCAACTCTGTTAGTTGAATGCACAGAACAGAAAGAAGTTTCACAGAATGCTTCTGTGTAGTTTTTATTTGAAGATATTCCTTTTTCCACTATAGGCCCCTTAGCGCTAGAAATGTCCACTTGCAGTTTCTACAGAAAGAGTGTTTCAGAACTTCTCAATCAAAAGTAAGCTTCAACTGTGTTAGTTGAATGCACAGAACAGAAAGAATTTTCACAGAATGCTTCTGTGTAGTTTTTATTTGGAGGTTTTACTTTTTCCACTATAGGCCCCTTAGTGCTCCGAATGTCCACCTGCAGTTTTTACAGAAAGTGTGTTTCAGAACTGCTCAATCAAACGTAAGCTTCAACTCTGTTAGTTGAATGCACAGAACACAAAGAATTTTGACAAAATGCTTCTGTGCAGTTTTCATCTGAAGATATCCCCTTATCCACTATAGGACCTTTAGCGATCCGAGTGTCAACATGCAGTTTCTACAGAAAGAGTGTTTATGAACTGCTCAATCAAATATAAGCTTCAACTCTGTTAGTTGGACGGACAGAAGAGAAAGAAGTTTCACCGAATGCTTATGTGTAGTTTTTATTTGAAGATATTCCTTTTTCCACTATAGGCCCCTTAGCGCTCCGAATGTCCAATTGCAGTTTCTACAGAAAGAGTTTTTCAGAACTGCTCAATCAATGTAATCTTCAACCCTGTTAGTTGAATGCACAGAACAGAAAGAAGTTTCACAGAATGCTTCTGTGTAGTATTTATTTGGTGATATATCTTTTTCCACTATAGGCCACTTAGCGCTCCGAATGTCCACCTGCAGTTTCTACAGAAAGAGTGTTTGAGAACTACTCAATAAAAAGTAAGCTTCAACTCTGTTAGTTGAATGGACAGAACAGAAAGAAGTTTCACAGAATGCTTCTGTGTAGTGTTTATTTGAAGATATTCCTTTTTCCACTCCAGGCCCCTTAGCGCTCCGAATGTCCTCTTGCAGTTTCCACAGAAAGAGTGTTTCAGAAGTGCTCAATCAAAAGAAAACTTCAACTGTGTTAGTTGAATGCACAGAACAGAAATAATTTTCAGAGAATGCTTCTGTGTAGTTTTCCTTTGAAGATATGCTTTTTTCCACTATAGGCCCTGTAGCGCAAGGAATCTCAACTTCCAGTTTCTACAGAAAGAGTGTTTCAGAACTGCTCAATCAAAAGTCAGCTTCAAATCTGTGAGTTGAAAGGACAGAACAGAAAGAAGTCTCAGAGAATTGTTCTGTGTAGTTTTTATTTGAAGATATTAATTTTTCCACTCTAGGCCCCTTAGCGCTGCGAATGTCTACTTGCAGTTTCTACAGAAAGAGTGTTTCAGAACTGCTCAATCAAAAGAAAACTTCAAGACTGTTTGTTGAATGCACAGAACAGAAAGAATTTTCACAGAATGCTTCTGTGTAGTTTTTATTTGGAGATATTTCTTTTTGCACTGTAGGCCTTTTAGCGCTCGAAATGTCAACTTGCAGTTTACACAGAAAGATTGTTTCAGAACTGCTCGATCAAAAGTAAGCTTCAATTCTGTTAGTTGAATTCCCAGTACAGAAAGAAGTTTCACAAAATGCTCCTGTGTAGTTTTTATTTGGGGATGTTTCTTTTTCCACTATAGGCCTCTTAGTGCTCCCAATGTCCACTTGTGGTTTCTACAGAAAGGGTGTTTCAGAACTGCTCAATCGAAAGTAAGCTTCAACTCTGTTAGTTGAATGCACAGAACAGAAAGTAGTTTCACAGAATGCTTCTGTGTAGTTTTTATTTCAAGATATTCCTTTCTCCACAATAGTCCCCATTGCGCTCCAAATGTCCACTTGCAGTTTCTACAGAAAGAGTGTTTCAGAACTGCTCAATAAAAAGTAAGATTCAACTCTGTTAGTTGAATGCACAGAACAGAAAGGAGTTTCACAGAATGCTTCTGTGTAGTTTTTCTTTGAAGATATCCCTTTTTCCACTATAGGCCCTTTAGCGCACGGAATGTCAACTTCCAGTTTCTACAGAGAGAGTGTTTCAGAACTGCTCAATCAAAAGTAAGCTTCAACTCTGTTAGTTGAAAGGACAGAACAGGAAATAGTTTCACTGAATGGTTCTGTGTAGTTTTTATTTGAAATATTCCTTTTTCCACTATAGGCCCTTATAGTTCAGAATGTCCACTTGCAGTTTCTACAGAAAGAGTGTTTCAGAGCTGCTGAATCAAAAGTAAGCTTCAGCACTGTTAGTTGAATGCACAGAACAGAAAGAATTTTCACAGAATGCTTCTGTGTAGTTTTTATTTGGAGATATTTCTTTTTCCACTATAGGCTCCTTTGCGCTCGGAATGTCAACTTGGAGTTTCTACAGAAAGAGTGTTTCAGAACTGCTCAATCAAAAGTCAGCTTCAACGCTGTTAGTTGAATAGACAGAACAGAAGGAAGTTTCACAGAATGCTTCTGTGTAGTTTTTATTGGAAGATATTCCTTTTTCCACTCTAGGCCCCTTTGCATTCAGAATGTTGTCATGGAGTTTCTACAAAAGAGTGTTTCAGAACTGCTGAATCAAAAGTAATCTTCAACCCTGTTAGTTGAATGCACAGAACAGAAAGATGTTCACAGAATGCTTCTGTGTAGTTTTTATTTGGAGATATTCTTTTTCCACTACAGGCCCCTTATCGCTCCGAATGTGCACCTGCAGTTTCTACAGAAAGTGTGTTTCAGAACTGCTCAATCATAAGTAAGATTCAAATCTGTTAGTTAAAAGGACAGAACAGAAAGAAGTTTCACTGAATGCTTCTGTGTAGTTTTTATTTGGAGATATTCCTTTTTCCACTCTAGGCCCCTTAGCATTCCGAATGTCCACTTGCAGTTTCTACAGAAAGAGTTTTTCAGAACTGCTCAATCAATAGAAAGCTTCAACTCTGTTTGTTGAATGCACAGAAGAGAAAGGATTTTCACAGAATGCTTCTGTGTGGTTATTACTTTAAAATATGCTTTTTTCCACTATAGGCCCTTTAGTGCACGGAATCTCAACTTCCAGTTTCTACAGGAATATTGTTTCAGAACTGCTCAATCAAAAGTAAGGTTCAACTCTGTTAGTTGAAAGGACAGAACAGAAAGAAGTTTCACTGAATGCTTCTGTGTAGTTTTTATTTGAAGATATTCCTTTTTCCACTCTAGGCCCCTTAGTGCTCCGAATGTCCACCTGCAGTTTCTACAGAAAGGGTGTTTCAGAACTGCTCAATCAAAAGTAAGCTTCAACTCAGTTAGTTGAAAGCACAGAACAGAAAGAAGATTCACAGAAAGCTTCTGTGTAGTTTTTATTTGAAGATATCCCTTTTTACACTTTAGGCACTTTTGCGCTCGAAATGTCAACTTGCAGTTTCTACAGAAAGATTGTTTCAGAACTGCTTAATCAAAAGTAAGCTTCAATTCTGTTAGTTGAATGCACAGTACAGAAAGATGTTTCACAGAATGCTTCTGTGTAGTTTTTATTTGGGGATATTACTTTTTCCACTGTAGGCTTCTTAGGGACCAGAATGTCCACTTGCAGTTTCAACAGAAAGGGTTTTTCAGAACTGCTCAATCAAAAGTAAGCTTGAATTCTGTTAGGTGAATGCACAGATCAGAAAGAGGTTTCACAGAATGCTTCTGTGTAGTTTTTAATTGAAGATATCACTTTTTCCACTATAGGCTCGTAAGCACTCGGAATGTCAATTTGCAGTTTCTACAGAAAGAGTGTTTCAGCACTGATCAATCAAAAGTAATCTTCAACTCTGTTAGTTGAATGGACAGAAGAGAAAGAAGTTTCACAGAGTGCTTCTGTGTAGTGTTTATTTGAAGATAATCCTTTTTCCACTATTGGCCCCTTAGCGCTCCGTATGTCCACTTGCAGTTTCTACAGAAAGAGTGTTTCAGAACTGCTCAATCAATAGAAAGCTTCAACTCTGTTAGTTGAATGCACAGAATAGAAAGAATTTTCACAGAATGCTTCTGTGAAGTTTTTCTTTGAAGATATGCTTTTTTCCACTGTAGGCCCATTAGCGCACGGAATCTCAACTTCCAGTTTCTACAGAAAGAGTGTTTCAGAACTGCACAATCAATAGTAAGCTTCAACTCTGTTACTTGAATGCACAGAACCGAAAGAAGTTTCACAGAATGCTTCTGTATAGTTTTTATTTGGAGATATTACTTTTTCCACTACAGGCTCCTTAGCGCTCAGAATCTCAACTTGCAGTTTCTACAGAAAGAGTGTTTCACAACTGCTCAATGAAAAGTCAGCTTCAACTCTGTTAGTTGAATGGACAGAACAAAATGAAGTTTCACAGAATGGTTCTGTGTAGATTTATTTGAAGGTATTCCGTTTTCCTCTATAGGCCCCTTAGCGTTCAGAATATCCTCTTGCAGTTTCCACAGAAAGAGTGTTTCAGAACTGCTTAATGAAATGTAAGCTTCAACCCTGTTAGCTGAATGCACAGAACAGAAAGAAGTTTCAGAGAATGCTTCTGTGTGCTTTTTATTTGGAGATGTTTGTTTTTCCACTATAGGCCCCTTAGCGCTCCGAATGTCCAAATGTAGTTTCTACAGAAAGGGTGTTTCTGAACTGCTCAATGAAAAGTAAGCTTCAACTCTGTTAGTTGAATGGACAGAACAGAAAGAAGTTTCACAGAATGCTTCTGTGTAGTTTTTATTTGAAGATATTCCTTTATCCACCATAGGCCCCTAAGCGCTCCGAATGTCCACTTGCAGTTTCTACAAAAAGAGTGTTTCAGAACTGCTCAATCAAAAGTAAGCTTCAACTCTGTTAGTTGAAAGCACAGAACAGAAAGAAGTTTCACAGAATGATTCTGTGTAGTTTTTATTTGGAGATAATCCTTTTTCCCCTATAGGCCCTTAGCATTCCGAATGTCCACTTGCAGTTTCTACAGAAAGGGTGTTTCAGAACTGCTCAATCAAAAGTAAGCTTCAACTCTGTTAGTTAAAATGACAGAACAGAAAGAAGTTTCACTGAATGCTTCTGTGTAGTTTTTATTTGGAGATATTCCTTTTTCCACACTAGGCCCCTTAGCATTCCGAATGTCCACTTGCAGTTTCTACAGAAAGAGTGTTTCAGAACTGCTCAATCAATAGAAAGCTTCAACTCTGCTTGTTGAATGTACAGAAGAGAAAGGATTTTCACAGAATGCTTCTTTGTGGTTATTCTTTGAAAATATGCTTTTTTCCACTATAGGCCCTTTAGCGCACGGAATCTCAACTTCCAGTTTCTACAGGAATATTGTTTCAGAACTGCTCAATCAAAAGTAAGCTTCAACTCTGTTAGTTGAAAGGACAGAACAGAAAGAAGTTTCACTGAATGCTTCTGTGTAGTTTTTATTTGAAGATATTCCTTTTTCCACTCTAGTCCCCTTAGCGCTCCGAATGTCCACCTGCAGTTTCTACAGAAAGAGTGTTTCAGAACTGCTCAATCAAAAGTAATCTTCAACTCCGTTAGTTGAAAGCACAGAACAGAAAGTAGATTCACAAAAAGCTTCTGTGTAGTGTTTATTTGAAGATATTCCTTTTTCCACTTTAGGCACCTTAGCGCTCCGAATGTCCACTTGCAGTTTCTACATAAAAAGTGTTTCAGAACTGCTCTATCAATAGAAAGCTTCAACTCTGTTAGTTGAATGCACAGAACAGAAAGAGTTTTCACAGAATGCTTCTGTATAGTTTTACTTGAAGATATGCTTTTTTCCACTATAGGCCCTTTAGTGTACGGAATCTCAACTTCTAGTTTCTACAGAAAGAGTGTTTCAGAACTGCTCAATCAAAGGTAAGCTTCAACTCTGCTAGTTGAAAGGACAGAACAGAAAGAAGTTTCACAGAATGCTTCTGTGCAGTCTTTATTTGAAGATATTCCTTTTTCCAATCTAGGCCCCTACACGCTCCGAATGTCCACTTGCAGTTTCTACAGAAAGAGTGTTTCAGAACTGCTCAATCAAAAGTAAGCTTCAATCCTGTTAGTAGAATGCAAGAATAGAAAGCCGTTTCACACAATGCTTCTGTGTAGTTTTCATTTGGAGATATTCCTTTTTCCACTATAGATCCCTTAGCGCTCCTAATGTCCACTTGCAGTTTCTACAGAAAGTGTGTTTCAGAACTGCTCAATCAAAAGTAAGCTTCAATCCTGTTAGTTGAATGCACAGAAAAGAAAGAAGTTTCACAGAATGCTTCTGTGTAGTTTTTATTTGGAGATATTCCTTTTTCCACTATAGGCCCCTTAGCGCTCCGAATGTCCACTTGCGGTTTCTACAGAAAGGGTGTTTCAGAACTGCTCAATCAAAAGTAAGCTTCAACTCTGTTAGTTGAATGCACAGAACAGAAAGAAGTTTCACAGAATGTTTCTGTGTAGTTTTTATTTGAAGATATCCCTTTTTCCACTGTAGGCCAATAAGCGCTCAGAATGTCACCTTGCAGTTTCTACAGAAAGAGTGTTGCAGAACTGATCAATGAAAAGTAAGCTTCAACTCTGTTAGTTGAATGGACAGAACAGAAACAAATTTCACAGAATGCTTCTGTGTAGTGTTTATTTGAAGATATTCCTTTGTCCACTATAGGCCCCTTAGCGCTCCGAATGTCCACTTGGAGGTTCTACAGAAAGAGTGTTTCAGATCTGCACAACGAATGCAAAGCTTCAACTCTGTTTGTTGAATGCACAGAACAGAAAGAATTTTCACAGAATGCTTCTGTGTAGTTTTTCTTTGAAGATATGCTTTTTTCCACTATAGGCCCTTTAGCGCACGGAATCTCAACTTCCAGTTTCTACAGAAAGAGTGTTTCAGAACTGCACAATCAAAAGTAAGCTTCAATTCTGTTAGTTGAAAGGACAGAATAGAAAGAAGTTTCATTGAATGCTTCTGTGTAGTTTTTATTTGAAGATATTCCTTTTTCTATTCAAGGCCACTTAGCGCTCCAAATGTCCACATGCAGTTTCTACAGAAAGAGTGTTTCAGAACTGCTCAATGAATAGAAAGCTTCAAATCTGTTTGCTGAATGCACAGAAGAGAAAGAATTTTCACAGAATGCTTCTGTGTAGTTTTTCTTTGAAGATATGCTTTTTTACACTACAGGCCCTTTAGCGCACGGAATCTCAACTTCCAGTTTCTACAGAAAGAGTGTTTCAGAACCGCTCAATCAAAAGTAAGCTTCAACTCTGTTAGTTGAAAGGACAGAACAGAAAGATGTTTCACTGAATGCTTCTGTGTAGTTTTTATTTGATGATATTGCTTTTTCCACTGTAGGCACCTTAGCACTCCAAATGTCCACTTGCAGTATCTACAGAAAGAGTGTTTCAGAATTGCTCAATCAAAAGTAATCTTCAACTCTGTTAGTAGAATGCACAGAACAGAAAGAAGTTTCACACAATGCTTCTGTGTAGTTTTTATTTGGAGATATTCCTTTTTCCACTATAGACCCCTTAGCGCTCCGAATGTCCAATTTCAGTTTCTACAGAAAGGGTGTTTCAGAACTGCTCAATCAATAGTAAGCTTCAACTCAGTTAGTTGAAAGCACAGAACAGAAAGAAGTTTCACAGAATGCTTCTGTGTAGTTTTTTTTTGAAGATATCCCTTTTTAAGCTTTAGGCCCTTTTGCGCTCGAAATGTCAACTTGCAGTTTCCTCAGAAAGATTGTTTCAGAACTGCGTGATCAAAAGTAAGCTTCAATTCTGTTAGTTGAATGCACAGTACAGAAAGATGTTTCACAGAATGCTTCTGTGTAGTTTTTATTTGGGGATAATACTTTTTCCATGTAGGCCCTTAGCGCCCCGAAAGTCCACTTGCAGTTTCTACAGAATGGGTGTTTCAGAACTGCTCAATCAAAAGTAAGCTTGAACTCTGTTACGTGAATGCACGGAACAGAAAGAGGTTTCACAGAATGATTCTGTGTAGTTTTTAATTGAAGATATCACTTTTTCCACTGTAGGCTCATAAGCGCTCGGAATATCAACTTGCAGTTTCTAAAGAAAGAGTGTTTCAGACTTGATCAATCAAAAGTAATCTTCAACTCTGTTAGTTAAATGGACAGAAGAGAAAGAAGTTTCACAGAGGGCTTCTGTGTAGTGTTTATTTGAAGATATTCCTTTTTCCACTATAGGCCCATTGAGGCTCCTAATGTCCACTAGCTGTTTCTACA
This sequence comes from Nomascus leucogenys, assembly GCF_006542625.1. NCBI lineage: Eukaryota > Metazoa > Chordata > Mammalia > Primates > Hylobatidae > Nomascus > Nomascus leucogenys. The sequence continues at coordinate 76,744 of NW_022096061.1, forward strand.
GAAAGAGTGTTTCAGAACTGCTCAATCAATAGAACGCTTCAACTCTGTTAGTTGAAAGCACAGACCAGAAAGAATTTTCACAGAATGCTTCTGTGTAGTTTTTCTTTGAAGATATGCTTTTTTCCACTGTAGGCCCATTAGCGCACGGAATCTGAACTTCCAGTTTCTACAGAAACAGTGTTTCAGAACTGCTCAATCAAAAGTAAGCTTCAACTCTGTTAGTTGAAAGGGCAAAACAGAAAGATGTTTCACTGAATGCTTCTGTGTAGTTTTTATTTGAAGATATTCCTTTTTCCTCTGTAGGCCCCTTAGCGTTCAGAATGTCCTCTTGCAGTTTCTACAGAAAGAGTGTTTCAAAACTGCTCAATCAAAAGTAAGCTTCAACCCTGTTCCTGAATGCACAGAACAGAAAGAAGTTTCACAGAATGCTTCTGTTTGCTTTTTATTTGGAGATGTTTGTTTTTCCACTATAGTTCCCGTAGCGCTCCGATTGTCCAAATGTAGTTTCTACAGAAAGGGTGTTTCAGAACTGCTCAATCAAAATAAGCTTCAACTCTGTTATTTGAATGGACAGAAGAGAAAGAAG